>NC_055968.1:18674550-18782050 GCF_018492685.1 Alosa sapidissima | reverse complement strand
GGTCATCAGATGCGATGGGGGCTCCACAAATAAAGAAGATTGCCCCTCAGCGTCCCCAAGATTCTCAAAGGGGACTGAGGTGTCGGGGGGGCAGACAGCATGTCAGAAGCCCTCTGAAGACAGAGCCCAGGCAGACACAAGGAGCTGCCTCTTCTCAGGTACCTCCTCACAGGATAATATCGCTGTGGGACCTGACCCAAAAAGGGGGCGAGGAGAGGAGGATAAAAAAAATCACGGGGAACTGTAACAGAAGGTGCTCTGAAGCACTCCATTCCCCTCACGGGCTCACAGCTCCAGGTAGCGTAGGTAGCGTGCTTCCAGGGTGACGGAAATATGAAACACCACACCAGTGATACTTTAGTTACGTTGTCCGACAAGAGGCATTTGTAATACAACTGTGTAATTATTCTTCAATTAACGTAAGTGACAGCCTCTCCAACTTGCGAGGAGCTCAGTCATTTATCACACACATTCTTGTCACAAAGTATGCTAAAAAAATGCTGCCAGCAGAAACGACTGTCATGATGTCCTTGAAATGTTCATATAAAAATAAGAGGGGGGGGGGGGCAGTCATGGTCCACTCCTTGAGAGTCCAGTCGTGTGTCTAGGAGCCTTTGATATATGGAAAGGATGGGCAGGGGTATAATTACCGTGGCGATGAATCAGCCTGTCGCCAGCCGTCATGGCGCTAGGTTCTCGACATTCGCGAGACTCACAAGCGGCTGTCACTTGCAAATCACCTCATCAGATACATGGTGGGCTTCCCGCAACCACCTCCCTCTCCCCTACAAACACACAGATACATCTCTCTTTCTCTCCCTCTCTCTCTCTCTCTCCAAGACAGTGGGAGTGGGTGTTAAGACGTTTAATTAGTAAAGACTGGTCTCCAGGGTCTGGCACCAATGCGGGGGGTAAATGGGGGAGATGTCCCATCCTGCTTGTGTGTGTGTGTGTGAGAGAAAGTTAGTGTTGGTATGTGTGTGTGCGAGAGAAAGGTGGTGTTGGTGTCTGTGTGTGTCTGCCCTTGTGCTTGTGCTGGTGTGTGCATGTGAGCTGTGGACTTCTGTATGCATGTGTACTCTTGTGGCCTTTTCTGGTATATTAGTACAGTGTGTGCGTGTGCCTTTGTTCCAGCATTTGAAATTGTGTGCAAATATATTTACTGCCATGTGTGTTTTTGTTTATTGGAAGAAACCTCATCTTGAAAGACAAAGAAAAAGAAAGGGTGAGACATACATGGAATATGAACACACAAACACACACACACAAACTATAACAAACAGAAGGACACACACTCTGGCAGAAAAACTGTGAATGGATAAAAAACGGTAATATAATACTCCCCCCTAACTCCACCAAACAGCTCATTAGCGATCTGTCAGTGAGTGCCGTTTATTTGCCATACGATGCCTGGAGCTAGTAGCAGGGAAACAGCCAGTGTGCCTGGTGTGTAATTAGATTGAAATAATAAAAAGAACAAAAAACACCACTTTAGTACCCCTCTAAAAATACAAGCGATTTTACTTAGCACCTCTCTCCCAGAGACCGTCTTGTACCCTCCTGTTTTATTGCTGTTATCCATCCCAGGGCTGGTTGCATCATCGGTTACAGTCATTATCACAGCATTAATAAAAGACTTATTTTTTTTCAAACCATATTCGTCTATTTTAGGTTGCTGCCGCCACCATCGCTTTGCCCTGCACTGCTCTGTTCCCAGTAGTGTTTTTCTTTCGTTTCTTTTCTTTTTTATATAGTGGTTCAAGCCCTTGCAAATGGAAGGAGCCGGAAAAACCGCCAGCAGTGTTACGCGTGGCCCCATGTAGTGTTCATGTTATTATTATTTCTGATGCGTTTTAATAACGCCCCCATCACCACCCCCTCCACTCTCCCTGTTCTTGGCTTTGAAGACAATCTTTGGGGAATATTCAATCTAAGCATTCTCCTCCTTGCCCCGGATTCCATTGCACACACACACAAAAACTTTCGTTAATTAGCCTCATACCTATGGGCTACAATCTTTTATTATTTTGCCCCTGTTTTTCCTCATGATATTATTACGCATTTTGATGACTGTCTCACGCCCTCCCTCCCTCCTCCCTCCAAAACTCCCCTTTTCTCCCCATCTTGGTTTTTGTTTTGTAATCAGAGCGCCCCATTGGCGCTCATGTTTTTTGCATGTAAATTGGGGCTAAGCATGTGTTTTTTTTTTCTCTTCCTCTTATTATTTTTTTCTCCTCCTTTTTCTTTCGCTCAGCATCCTCCCATCCCATTAACAGCGATGGCCCGAGGAGTGCCCAGGTGCGGAGCGGACGTGACGGGAGGCCTCCTCCGGAAAATCGACCACGTGCCTTCCCCACGTCCTCTTAATACAGTCCACAACTCATCTTGTCTTCTCCTCCTTCTCCTCCTCCCCCTCTCTTTCTCTCTTTGGTCCTGTGTGGTGGGGAATGATTGAGTTTTGATGATGTTTGTGGAAGTTCCACCCCCTTCCCCAATCTCAAGTGAAGATTCCCTCAGCTTCCCTCGCCAGAAATCTCAACACATGACTCTTTAGAATGCATTTTACAAATCAATAAGACATCCCTATGGATTACCCCCTCCCTCTCTCTCGCTTCCTCCCCACTCCTCTCTCTCTCTCTTTCCCTCTCTTTTCTCATAGCTGTCTGTGACACTTGCCTACGATCATTTCGAGGTAAACTCCTTCCAGACTACTCAGCTCTATCACCGCGAGCGATGCACCAAGCTCTAAAGGGATGCTCCACATTGCCAAAGGGCCCATGCCAGGGACTCCCCAGCGACTCGGGCGGATGTTATGCACAACAGCTCACAGGGCACAATCACCAGGGACCCTCACTCACAGGCAGGCAGGAAGGTAGGGGGGTATGGAGGTGGCGCTGGGTGTAGGAGAAACTTTGAGGTACTCATCATTCTTAAAATGGAGAGCTTTGTTTCCTACATTCTGTTGTTTTTTTTTCCTTGACGTGCTGCTTTGAGAGACGGCTCAGGTGTCTGAGTAAATGTTGTGTTAACAGCCTATGCCTTGTTCTTGGGTATATAGGGAGAGAGGGAGAGGGAGCGGAAACTCACTTTACTTTTCTCACAAGGGGCCCAACTACCCACAGTCATTTTGTGGTGATAAGAATATTTAAGCTAGCCTCGTGAGACCATCCTGATCTCACAAGCTCCATTTTTGCCAAACAAACGGCCAATCAGCGTTGGTTTTGAGGTGGGTTTAGGTTAACGGTAGCCTAGCTTGTGGTTGTATTTTAGTTGACACTCTGTTAGTACCTCATACGCTTAATTGATTTGATTGGTTGATTTGGCCCGTCTAGACAGATGGTTTATCCAATCAGCTAACCAGTATTTTCGTCCCTTCCCAAAAGATCTTCAACGTTCCGAGATGGATATGCCGAGCAAATGCTAAGCAATCCATCTGGCGGAGTCAGGTTATATTCAAGCTGCCTTTGTGTCAAACAACAGAATGTATGTGATTGGAGTTGCAATATCCTGTATATTCGAATCAGTCCCTTGCTTAAAGCAACACTAAAGATTTTTCTGTACCTTACTGTAATGTTTCCAAAATCGTTTCAGTGGTTCATCAACTCGTAACAGTGTGAACGGCACTTCTGCATTCGCTTCGCTGTCCTCGATGGGCTGTAACCACACTATGTTAGTTTGCCAGATCGGGTAGCGGATCTGTAGTTCGATTATGGTATGAGACATAAGAAACTACAAATCTGACTTGCTTCTGATGTCGCAATGCATCATACTTTCATTAAATCATGCAACATACTCTACCGTGTCTGTGGACATTGCTATTTGCAAAGCCGGTGCAAGATAAACAAATAGCATGCGTGCGATAGAAGAAAAGTGCTTTAGTGTTACTTTAATCAAATAATTAAATAACATGATAATGCTGCTTTTTATATTTAACTATTCTATACCCCCTCACCACAATATTCAGCCTTTTATAGCTGTTTCATGAAATTCCTCAAGGCTCCAAACAACTGTAGTATATATACTCTTGACACTCAAATCCAAAATAGTCAGAGAAGCCTATTAAATCCCTAACTTCTAAACTTGTGTGTGTGTGTGTGTGTGTGTGTGTGTGTGCGTTGAATGGGAATGCCATGCTGCCAAGCTCTGGTCAGATTTGCCCCCAGGGCCCTTCTGTTTTGGGGGAGAAGATGCTCTGTGAAATGCTTCACCCAGAAGCTGAAAGCCGATAACAGCGAGAGAGAGATAGAGACAGTGACCGAAAGAAAAAAAGTGTGTGTGTACTGTACGTGTGTGTGTGTGTGTGTCTGTGTGTCTCTGTGTGTGTGCGCGTGCGTGCACGTGTTTGTGTGTGTGTGTGTGTGAGAAAGGGAGTGTAAAAGAGGGATTTTGTGTGGAAGAGAGAGGGACTAACAGTACAGAGACCACCTGCAGGCTTTTTGTCAGTACTTTGTTTGTGGTGCATCGTATATAAGTGTTGTGGTTGTAGTAAAAGTGCAAGGCTGACCTACGCTCTCTTCTGCCTGGAACTTTGAGATGACAATTAAATGGGGCAGATATCAAATAGATGATCAGAACATGGAGTTCACTACTAAAAATGTAGAAACTAGATAAAAACTACCAAACAGAAGAGTTATTTTTACAATTGCCACAGTCCTATTCACACACAATAATAATCACCCAGAGCTCTCTACCAATTCAAGGTAGCCACCTGGTTAAAACTAACACAGAAGCTAGTCTAAACAGACTTACTGTGCATGTGCCATTCCTCTAGTATTGTTTTGGCTGGCATCACTCTAAAGGGATCTATTTTGGTTAGTAGCATTATTCCTAAAATGCTCTCCATTTCCACTGTCACCAGCAGCACCAGTGCCATTAAATGTGCCACTGCAATAGTATTGCTCCCATTGTTGCAACATTTGCCTCACACTCAGTGGCCCCACTGGCGAGGTGGGCATAAAAACCTCGCCTCTGGTGGCAACTCCACTGCAATATTCACGGCTGGTGGTTATTCGCATCGCTAACCACACAGTCAGCTAAAACAAACTGATTAAAATCAGTGAAACGCATGAATTTGGAGATAGGTGCTGATGGCAAGTGTGGTGAATTTAAGTCAGCTTACATCTACCAAGCGCTGTTTTCCATTCTAGAATGACACGTCATCTTCTTCACTTCAGTGCATGTGAGGGTCCTCCATTTCTTTTTGGAGTTGTTGTTGTCGACAAAAGCTGCCACTTTCTTTTGACGCTGGCTCACTAGCACTTTTAATAAAGTGCTACTTCTGCCAACACTGGTGTCAACACTCCCTGGCATAAGCACTAGTGATTTTTGCTTTCTCTGCTTTTCTATAAAGAAGTATATAAATATTTTTATGGCTCAGTTGTAGAGAGGGGATATTTTTCATTGTTGTTACATTGGGCGGAGTATCATTAAACATGAATATTTCCATCTTTTAATGTGTGTGGTACTTGCACTCTCTGGAATGTGTTGACATATGGATCCTGTTCATTAACATGCTGGATATTAACTGTGGCAGTTAAGGCTTTTGCACCTTGGATACACACAAGAGCTCCACCTGGGATTGGAACCTTCTGGTCACAAGTCTGGTTCTTAAACCATTATGGCTAATTGGACTGGGGCTATAATTCATAGCCTGTGCTTATTATGCACAGCAGAGGCCTGGGTTTATAACAGCCATATTTACTTAATGCAAAGCAAGGGTGAGCCACCATGTCAAGAAGCAATTGTTGTTCCCTTAAGATACCCCGAGCTTGTTAGGTTGATTTTATTGTTATATACGGTGCTCTGTGTTTGTGGTTCATAACTGTGAATGCTAATGTAAAAGGCGTCTTTTTTCCCCATTTTAACCTCCCTTTTTATATTACATTACGTTTTCAAGAAATCGTGCTTGTTGGATTTATCTACAACAAAAGAGATAGAGAGGGAGGGAGAGATAGTAACATGCAAATGAGGGTGAGGAGAAAAAAGCCAACAGCAGAGATAGGCAAAGTACTGCCCTTTGACCCAGCCTGAGCCTTGATTGAACTGTGCATAATTGGATGGTCAGCGCCCAGGCTAATTAGCGTAGCATCAGCATGCGCTGGACCCCTTGGGTGCCTCTGTGCCCTCTGCTCCTGCCGCTGTCATTGCCTGGCACAGCTCTCAGAGACCAGTGGCTTGCCCCAGCAGTCCCGGCAGTCAGTGGAGCTGCTCTTAGGGCGGCTCAGGATGTACAGGGGCATCGAAAAGGGGGGCAAGGGAGAGGGGGAGGGGGAGGGGGGGTGGGTTGGGGTTCTGAAGCATCGGAGACCCCTCAGGTCTGCCCCGGTGAAGGCTGCAGTGCTGCTGCGGCTTCACTCCCTGCTCCCCCCTGTATGATATGATGATGTATGGGGTCCATGCGGTCCTCTGCTCTCTGGGTGTCGTGTGGCCTCGGTGACTGAGGGGCAGGGGGGCAGCGCTGGGAGGCCACCGAGTACTCAGTGGTCCAGCACAGTGCTGAGGAGTTAGGGCTTGGGAACAGCAAGGAAATGAAGGGGAAAATGAGCACATGAAATGGAAGGAGGTTTTTCCCTTGTGTGTCCTTGTGTGTGTGTGTGTGTGTGTGTGTGTGTGTGTGTGTGTGTGTGTGTGTGTGTTTAGCTGTGCTCTTGATTTTCATCACTAAATGAAGAAAGTTAATCAACTCTTCTGAGAAAAGAGTTCCCCAGTATTTTCCCTAGTATTAAACATTAACAACATAGCAGAAAAGAAAAGGATAAAATAGATGAAAACCAAATATTAAATATTCTGTAGTGTAAACAAAATTATATGAAATGCCTCTCTTTTCATTGACTCTTCTTTTATCTTTGTATTTGAACCAGTAGCCAACAGCCAACACCTTGGGTTCCAAATGACTTACATGACCACAGTCCAAAGGTTCATCTGCCCCCCTACCCCTGGTCCCAGCTGGTTCGAAGGTGTGTGTGTGCTGTGGTCAGTGTGTGGCTCCTCGCCTGGCATCTCAGTGTGCAGGGGGGTAATGAGCACCGATGGTAACGATGTAAAGCGGACGGCCGCTCATCCATCTGAGCATGTAGGGTACGGGGCACGGGGTGCGGGTGATGGATTGGCACCGCCAGCGCGGCTGGCTCGGTCTCACGCAGGGCACGAGCTTGTCCCACACACTGCGTTCCCAACATGGCCGCTGTGCTTTGTGCCGATGCCCAGATCCTGGAGGAGTCCTGTGGTTTGTCAGACGAGAGCCCAAGACTATGTAGAGCCGTGTAAGAAAACTGGGATGAATTTCAGCAACCTTAAACAGAAGTGTTCGTTAATTTTGATATACGCTTAGTTAATTAGATGTCATTTACAGTGTCAGTCCATAAATAGCCTTGTTTAAAAGCCCACTTTAACTGGAAGAGAGCAGGAACATGAGGTAACAAGCCCCAGAACGCATTCCCTCATTATACAAGAAACCCAGAGAGGGGGCAGCTCTTTGGAGGCTGAGATGTCTTTAAATATCCACAGTGTCACTGGAGCGCCCGCAGGGTCAAGTGTGGAGACCCAGGGGCTGAAGCAGATGCATACCCACCCTCTCTCTCTCTGTCTCTCTCTCTGTCTCATATCAGTCTTTCCCTCAGCATTCAGTGCTTTAATTTTTGGTGACTATGATTTACTCCAATCTTCTCCGTATCCCTCTTCTCTTAAAAAAAGTCTTTGTTATTGCTTCCATTTTCTTTCTCTTACACTGTCCATCATCCCCCCATTCTCCCTCTCTCATCCCCCAACTTTGTATTCCTCTCGCTCCATCCCTCTTCCATCTCCTCCCCTCTCCACGAGCCCACGACGCCGGGCTCGGCAGTGAGAGATAAGTGCTTCTCCAGAGAAAATGGCCTTCCACATCTGGGCTGGCCCATCCGAGGTGTGCATGTTTAACGCCTGACCATTAATCACCGGCAGACAGTCAATTAAAGACATCTGAGCCGCAGGAGCTCGGCCAGTAAAGGTGTCACCAGCAAAATAAAACACCACCTTACAGCCAGCGGTAGGGGACCTCCCAAATTAGCACCATCACCATCATTTTAAAGCAGTAAAGAAGAGAGATGGAAGGAGAGTGGAGAGAGAGGAAGGGAGCCATAAAGAGATGAGGGAAGTAAGAAAGAAAGAAAGAAAGAAAGAAAGAAAGAGAAAGAAAAAGAAAAGACAAGAGTGAAAGCAACACATGAGGAAGTGTGGTGGTGCCTTCAATGAGCATGGGCAAGGTCAGCCTGATTTAGCTTGTTGAGGCAGGTCAGGTTGAATGTGGAGTTTGGAGAGGGTGGGGGGGGGTGGGGGGGGGTTGACAGGGGGTCATGCCATGGCCTTTAGTAGTAGAGTATGTGGGCACAAGGATCAAGAAGATCTGTATGAATATTCAAGGGAACGGTTATACACACGCACACACACACACACACACACACATACCAGGTTTTTGCTGCGTAATATCTGAAGAGCTGCTACCTACCTGACTGCATTATTGTAGTCTCTCACTACTTCATATAAAACATACAGGCATTTGTCTATCTATAGATTAGACTCAGTGGAACACGCTTCTCACTGGCACAGATGATAATGTTAAAAGAAAAACAACATATTTAAATATATAGTAAATATGGAAACATGTTTAATCAAAACAAAAAACAAAAATCTTTCTAATATTGTTCTATAAACCTTACCTTCCCAACTTTTTTTCTTTAAAGTAAGCATATATTATGTATATATTGCAAGTCAAATAGAAGTCTCTCTCTTTCTGTCTTTCTCTCTCTTTTTCAGGCTTTCGCTCTTACATATGTTGGGTAGGGTGGGAGTGTGTGTAGATTGAGACATCAACTGGGACTGGGTGGGGTCAGGGGGGTCGGAGCACCTCTTCAGCCCAGTTGACCTTGAGCCAGCCACATATCCCCACTGTCAAGTTTCTCTTGGAGAACCGGGGGACCTCCGCCCCAGGAAGCCTCCTTTGTCACCGGGTGGGAGACTGAAAGGGGCAGCGGGGGCGTTTACACTCACAATAGAGATGTGTGTTCGCGACCCTGTGGCCCCATGCCTTTGTTCTCCTCTGTCATAGTACTGCTGTTGTTATAATAGTCTTAATCTCCCCCCTTTTATGCTCTTTGTTTTCTTGGACTGACTTTCTATCTTTCACTTTCTTTCTTTCTTTCTTTCTTTCTATCTGCTCTGGCGTCAAAACCACAAATAACACTGACAGCGTTCGAGTGAGGTGTGGACACAGTCGAGGGATTTTTTTTTTTTTCACTCCCCCTTTTTTGCTCTTCTTCTTGTTTTACACTCTGTCAAGGGAAACCAAATTAAAAACAATTCTGTCCATTTGCGAGCGTAATCATGGTAAATTGCCCGTGGCTCATAGTGTTTTGTTGTTGTGGTGTTGGTTGGGGGTGGGGGTGGTGGGGGGTGAGACGGTGTGGATTTGTCTTCATTTGACAGCTTAGTTAGCAGTCCAGTGGAGTTGTGAAATATCACACTTTGCGTAAATCGACGGACTTGTTTACCAATTGGAGCGCCTCGCACAAGTGAAAACACCACAGAATCAGACGCTTGTCACCCAGATCTCTTCATCCCATCCCATCTCTCTCTCCTGTCCACCCTGAGTGTTTTGCTCTCCACCGCACTTCCTTACTCCTGAGGCCTACATTAGGTCACATATCCCCTCATAGTGTATGGCATTGCATTTTCTCCTCCACCTCTCCATTATTTTCTTGTTGTTGTTGTTCTTTCTAAATTCTCAAGGGAGATTTTACACCCCAGTCCTAACAGAAGCTCATCACATTCTAATGAGAAACAACAATAAACATTCATTCGCTCATCAGATGGAGTTATGGCTCTCTCTCTCTCTCCCTGTCTTGGCCAGACACACCACACCACACCGCTCCACTGGCAGTTGGCAGGAGTTAATTGTTAATTAAACACGAAGCAGACGTGTAACCACAGCGAGAGGAGGAGGGTTGGTTGATGAATGTGTGTGTGTGTGAATGTTCGGGGTGGGCGGGGGGTGTCCCTGAAGAGCCCCTCCATAAACAAACTGGGTTTGTGCAGGTTTAAGTGGCACCCTCCCGCACTGCTTTGGTCCCTGCTCTCCTCTGCTCTTAGCTCCACTCCCAGGAGTGCCGTCCCCAGCAAGACCAGCGGCTGGCTAATGAGTTGTTTGCAGACCTGCAGTACACAGTGGCAGTGACCTTCGACCTCCACCCACCACGTCTGCACGCAGGGGAAATGGTGGCTGGAGTGAGACAGTGAGAAAAAGAGAGAAAGCGCCATAGAGGGAGGGAATTCTCTGAATAATACAAGAATAGGATTTCACTTGTATTGGATTTTGGGTACAGTTGTCTGGTTCCCTTTTATCACAAGTGATGCCTCTTTTATGGGGAAGTGCTGCCAAAGAACTGAACTAGCACTTCATGCCAAAATGCCCACTAATGAAACAAAGCATTGGGCAATTTATAATACTCAGAAGATATATTGTTGTCCAAAGTTATCTGCAATCCACTCACAATGTAAAAAAACAGGCACATAGACACACACACACACACACACACACACACGCACGCACGCACGCGCACAGACACAGACACACACACACATACACAATGGCGCACACATTACACATTACCTCACACAAACCCTAAGCCACTTGACTGAACAAATTTGTTTACTTTGTGTAAGGAAGTCTGTGGTTGCTGAGAAGCTTATCATGACATATCCAACTGGATCAAACTGAAGATGAATTAATAATACAAAAAAACAACTGACGTAATCCTCTGTGCCAAAGGCATGGTTTGTATGGGATGTTTTCATGTAGCCTGCTGCTGATAACATTCACCTGTCAATTCTGCTTAATTGCATACTAGGTACTAGACATGATAATATATCCATTTTGAAGTCAAAATGTTTTAAATTATGTTTTCAGCAACGTTTCATATGAAGATTCTTCACTGTGGTTGCACTAGATAGCTAGATAGCAGTGTGTGTGAAAGCAGGACAACTCTTGGAAAGTTTCTTTCTCTCTGACCAACCCCAGGGAGATGGATGCAGGACCCT
The DNA here is from genome assembly GCF_018492685.1 of Alosa sapidissima. NCBI lineage: Eukaryota > Metazoa > Chordata > Actinopteri > Clupeiformes > Clupeidae > Alosa > Alosa sapidissima. The sequence continues at coordinate 18,770,980 of NC_055968.1, read as the reverse complement.
AAGGGTGGGAAAGCACCCAAGGGTGCCAGTCACCTCTCCTGGCATGGTGGTTTTAAATAGCAACCTAAAGAATCTGAGTCAACCCTCCCACTATGCTGTCATGTGGTGTAATAAAAGTGGTGAATGGTGGCACCCATTGTAGTTACCCCACCACCACCACCACCACAAACCGCCCTCTCCCTCCATAATCATTTGTTTTTTTCTCCATTATTTCTTTCGTGTTCAGACCTGTTTTCGTGGCCCTGATGAGGAGATAATTACCAGCTCCATCTCTCCCCCTCTTCCTCACTCTTCCTTCTTACTTCTCTCTCTCTCTCTCTCTTTCTCTCTCTCTCTCCCACCTCTGTTTCCCTTTCATCCCTCCCCATCTTCATTAATAACAATAAGCAGGGTGGAGGTTAAAAACGCATTTAATTGCCTTTATGTTAATGACATTATGAATAGCCCGCACGCCAGAGACTGCAATTCCGTCCAGCGTGTGGCTTAGCACACCGCTGCTCCCTCGCTCTCTCTCCCCCTCTCCCCCTGGAGGACTGCTCACTTTGCGCTGAGGCTCGCTCTTTTTTCTCCCTCTCCCTTTATTTTTCTATCGCTCTCTTTTGTTACTCTTCTCTCCTCCACTGTGTTGTCTCTCCTCTTGTCTCTTTTTCTCTGTGGTGTTTTTTTTTTCAACTGTTTTCCCTCTCTGTCTTAGTGTCTTTCTCCACCTCTGCTCATCTTTTACTACGTCTTCTCTTCGCCCCTGGTGGCGCGGCTCTCCGCAAAGAGCCCAGAATGGATGTGCTGCCACGCAGTTGGAGTCGATGACAAACCTGGTGTGCGGCGAGAAATTACCAGGAGAGCTGGGCGTGAGGTGAAATGTATGTGTCTGAGCTTACAGACACATTCATATAAAATCGTACACACTTACACCAAGATAGGAACACACACATACATACATACACGCACATACACACACACGCACATACACACAAAAATCCTCAAACAAAAAAAAAATCCACATTCAACTACAGCCAACTTAGCAAATACTCAATCGATGCACCGTAATTCTCCCTGACCATTGCAGGTGTGTGTGTGTGTGTGTGTGCGTGTGAGTGTGTGTGTGTGTGTGTGTGTGTGTGTGTGTGTGTGTGTGTGTGTGTGTGTGTGTGAGAAGCAGTGACGGCTAAATTAAAAGGCTTCTTAGCAGTAATGATGATTCAGGGCCCTCTCAGCGCTGCCATTTTAGCCATGAATATTGCAGAGCAGATGAAATTCAAAAGAAGCTCGGGCCTTTTAACTCATTCAAATTCCATTAGCCGAGAGCGCCTACGTGGAGAAATACCTTTGGAAAAAAAAAAAAGTCATGGTCAGTTTTATCCAAACGAGTCTCAGCATCAGAGATGAGCTAATCCCTTCTAAAAGACCTGGAGCCAAAGATACACAACCCTTTAGACGCCCTCGTAATCCACCTCATTTCTCCCACTGTCCTCTCCTCTTTATCGCAATCTTATTCCTTCTCTTTTCCATCTCATTTTGAGATTGTCTTTCTTATACATTTAAATGAGAAGGAAGTCTTTGGCTCTTTAGTCTCTGATATTTGCCTTGGTCATACTTGATCATCAAAGAGAGAGGGACAGAGAGAGAAAGAGAAAGACTACTACATATAAAGCGCTGGGATGAGCAAATAAAGAAATACAGAGAGAAACACTCCAAGAACTCCTCTCTGCTCTCCATTTACAATAGATCTTTGCTGGACATCCAAGAATTTCTCCCCCAAGGTGAATGGGGCTGGACTGTGCAGAGCCATGCATATGCATGCTGCTGTAAGTGCAATGTGAAGGCTTGTGAGGTGCGGTGTGGCGCGGCACGCGTTCGGGCGCCTGGATGAGCCGTGGAATGGCACGGGCCAGCAGGACAACTAGAGAAGCATGTGGGAAGCTGTTAGTTTACAACCAGCGCCAGACAGAAACCAGGCCAAGGGGGCCATGATGAATGGGTACAACTCCCCGAGCAAAAAGATGACCTGGATACTCTGCTCCACTCCTCCTTGTTCTCCTCCTCCACTTTCTCCACCGCAGCCTCCTCCCTCTCTCTCTCTCTCTCTCCCTCTCTCTCTCTCTCCCTCTCTCTCCATTTCTCTTTTCTCACTTCCCCCCATTGCCTCGTCGAACATCCACACTCCACACACTCACACCCCCAGCCATTAAAGCAAGTGGGCCAACATTTTTTAGTGTCTTCTCACCCATAGCCATGCACAAGCTATGGTGTATGTAACAACCCTGCCCCCCCCCTCTTTTCACCCCCCTCCCTAGCATCCCTGACCCTATAACTGCCCCCCCCCCCAGCCCCAGCTCCCGCACCCCACCACCACCTCCCTTCTCACCCCAAATTTCTGCCCTCTCCCCAAAGAAAAAAAAAAGTAGTAATCCCTTTCCCTGGGCTGGGTAATTTGATCAAATAGCATGCACCCTTCCTTACCACTTATTGGCCAATTAAGTCAAGTCCTCACACAGGGGGTCCAGCTGGCTGCCTGTTCTCCGGCGCTGGATTGATTGAAGTTCGTGGTGCGATCTATGAGCCGCGCTTTAATGATCTAGGTGATAATGCTTGTAATTCCTCTCAGTCAGGGGACTCTGCCGCGCAGCTGTTGCCACTCTAATCCCTGTCCTGATACACTGAAGTACCGGGGGCTGCATTAATCTGTCCCTCCGATTCTCCACCGTTACTGTGTTTTTTTTTCTCCTCCGTTCTCACTATCCCTCCATCCCCCTTCATCCTTTCCAGTCCTCCGCCCGGTCTCTTCTCTTGGGTTTTTGTCCATCTTAACTTTGAGTCCAGGTGGAAAATGATACTTAAAGTGCAGGTAACCCCATAAAAGATGAAAATAATAAAAGCAAACGCAGAGGGGGGAAAAACATTTTATTTATTTTCATTCAGTCACATAAGACAAGTAATTTATTTTTCACCTTAACGTGTTAAGGTTTTTCAATCTTACTCTCCCTCTCCCTCTCTGTCTCTGTTTTCCACTTAACCAATTACCCAGTGTTCAAACATCAATTGCACAGAAGAAGAAAACAAGAAACACATGCACGATCAATATGATTTGAAAAGATTAAATCCCTTACAAAAAAAGAGAGAAAAAAATCAATGAATTCATGTGTCAGTTTCAAAGGCGAGGCATATTAACATTGTAGGAGGTGCGGGGTAGCTAATCCTCCCTCTAGCCATGGGCCTAAAATATCAAATTATCATAATGAAGTCTAAATGCATTTAAATGTCCAGCATTTTAAAAAATGAGAGAATCTTTCATTTAAGGCAGTACCACTGAGTCAAAAAATCTTAGTGCTATTATTTTTTGATTAATTCCATGATGGATTTAACTCTTTATTGGGAAAACAGCAACTGAATGTAAGTGGTATTCAAAGCAGTTTAAATGTATGCGGTAAAACTTCAATACTCCTGTAACAATCAAAGTTAGACTCCATCCAGACCCGAACTTTAACTCCCCTCAAAGCTTTCATTGCTCCAGCACGTTCTTTCTCTTACGGTGAGTTTTGCAATTTTTATGGTGAAATGAATGATACAGCAGGCCGACTGGAATTTAAAGCATATTATGCACAAAAAGAGACAGGCATATTCTTTAAAGAGCATGGGAGCTGGCTTTTAAGTTGACATCAGAGTGGGGAAATTGCATAGGAAATGGCTTGAAAGTGTGCAGGGCGGCCTCCCCTGGAATTCCCCAGCCAGTGTCAGATGGTAAATGATTTTTGATCAGGCAATCACAGAGAGGCCACATCGAGGAGGCTCCAGCCAGCGCTTGCGTGCAGGGCCTTTCATGATCTCGCCATTCCCCTCACTCATCCCCTAGCACCTGCTCAGCCTGGAGAGACGAGAGGGGAGTAGAGAGAGGAACTCAGACAAGACCTCCGCACCACAGCAAAACATCTACCCACTTCTCTCTGTCTCTTTCTCTCACTTCCCCACTCTCACTCAGTCTTCCTCATACAGAAGCATGCAGACGCGAATGCATGTCATAATCATAGCCCTATGTGGAGACACATGTGACGTGTGTTTAAAAACACACACAAAATCGAGACCGATAAAGGCATGCAATATACAGGAAAAGCAAAGCAAAGAAAAGCAAACTGACTTGACCAAATGTCTCACACACACACAAACATACAGACACACACACAGTCACACACACACACAGACAAGCAGAGGTCAGTAAGCCGCTCCTCAGAGACACGGAAATGCTCCCAAGGGGTCAGGAGGTCATCAAATCCAGGTGGAGTCTGGGAGATATTTATCACAGCAATGAGCTTGCGGCGCGGTCTGAAGAGCCACTGCCAGCCTCAGACACAGGGCCCAAACAGCTGCTGCTCTGCGCAGCCGACGCTTCTCACCTGCCAATAAAGAATAAAGATGCTCCGAGCACACACAGGGGACTCGCACAGGCCTCTCATGATACAAACACACACACACACTCATACACATAAAAGGACACAAATACAGACAGTCATAGATACACACATGCACATATGGTTCTCCAGAAGATGTACCTCTGGTCTCATTGTTTTTGTTCTATTTATCTATTTTATTGCTACAGATATCAAAACAACAACCATGCTCTCTTTTTTGCATACATACATAATGTCTTTCTCATACGCACACAAAAATATATAAAAGTGTTGAACATTCCTTTATCTTTTTCATTAAATTTGCATCAGTTCTATAATATGCATTTCCCTCCGAGTCAATTATCTTGTACGTAAACCCCCATTTGAACATTATGTGTATAAACATTACAGCTACTCTCAACACTCCTTCCCCCACTTCCCCCAAAAGAAAAAAAATGAAAAATAAAATAGAAATCAAGTGGCATTAAACCTCAGATGAATAAAATCTAAAATGGCAAAGAAACAGCCCCTCCCCCCCAACACATGCAATCTTCTGGCTTCTTCTGAGCTTTACATCGCTGTATGCCACAAACCATATCTGCCCGTTTAGGGATGAAAAATTGGGCACATAAGCAGTGCTGGCAAGCAGAATCAGTCTCATGCTAAAGTCTTTAGCGACGGGGGCGTAATTAGTTATTGCTCTCTCTCTCTCCTCTCTCTCTTTATCTATCTATCTTGCTCTCTCTCTCTCACACTCACTCACTTGCTCTCTTTTTCATTCAGGCTGAGATGCTTGCTGTCGGCATGGTGATGTCACCAGCTGATGCTCTCTCACTGCGTCAACTCCACATAAACATTCAACATCCCCAGCCTTCCACACAGTTGCCTGCTGTCTGCAAATGTCATACTGTCTCGGGTCTCGGGGCATCTGCACAGTAGTGCAATGCCATTTTTAGCTTTATGTTTGGGGGTGGGGAATGGTGTGGCCTGCTTGTTATGTATACATATTTGTAGAAAATACATGTAGCTATATGTGTGTGTGTGTGTGTGTGTGTGTGTGTGTGTGTCTGTCTGTCTGTGTGGGGGTAATGGGGTAATGAGTGTGAGAGTGCATGGGCTGGTTAGTGGCACTGAGGCGGAAGAGACAGGAAAGGCAAACACGCTGTAATTAACATGTAGGGTGAGGAAATGAAGAGGATCACTGGGCAATCACAGTCCAAAACACACATTACGCACATGGAGGGATTGCCTCTGTGTGTGTGTGTGTGTGTGTGTGTGTGTGCACCATATTAGTTAATGCTTGTGTATGTGATGTAAGTGAGTTTGTGCTTTGTACCTGTACACTATTCCTGGTGCTGATTGTTTGAATGGCAGTAGGAAAATGTTATTCTGCTAATATGTGCAGTTAAGTTATAATCCAGTCTGTGTGAGTAGAAACTCCTGCCTTTTCGTATGAATGTGTATTTACGTGCGCACATGCGTTTGTATTTGTGTGATTACAGGGGCGGCTTGTTGGTTTTTAAAGACGCATCGGAGCAAATGCGCGGCCCTGTAAACATGGCTGAGCGCAAGCGTCTGTTGACTTGTGCTCTTATTCTTTTTGGCAGGGTTGCATATGTTCCTCTAGCCTCGCTCAGCCTAGCCTTATTATCATTCCAATCAGCAGAGGCGGGCAGAGTCACATTAATTTGTAGTAATTAATGGTGGCGATGCATCTGACAGTGCATGCTAACGAGAAGCCTTTGATTGTTCTGAGCTCTAGCCGCGGCTCCTCTTGTTTGCATCACCTCCGAGGAATTTGCGGATATCAAAGCGCAGCACTATCTGATACTTGTCAAAAATGCGATTTTTATAAAAGTTGAATTCTTTTATTGATTTAGGTTGGGTTTGATGCCTACAGTGTCAGTTCCCTTGGTGCAGCTTAGTGGATTCAAATGCTTGTCACCAGCTCGGCCTCCTTTTTACTGAGAACAATCGCCATAGGCCAGCCCAACAGGCATGGTTTAATTGCCATTAATTAAAAGCATAAATCTTTTTTTTTCTCGTCCTGAACTCATTGGCGCTCTTTAACAGGGCTTTACGGAACGGCTGCTGTTTTTTCTTCTCTCACTCTCTCTCTCTCTTTCTCTCTCCCTCTCTCTCTCTCCCTCCCTCGCTCTCTCTCTCCTCTGCGCGCTTGTCAGAATCCCTCCTGGCAAGAGATGGTTACTCACAGCCCCCTCCATCTCTCCCTCTCCCTCTCTCTCTTTCTCTCTCTCTCCCCTCCTCTGTCTTTATCGCAGTCATTTTCTCTCTTTATCTCCCTCGCTCGGCAGACGTTTCTGAAATCATCCCTTTATCGCGCTCCTCTGCCTGATAGGATGTGAAGCGCGAGGGAGTGCGCACGCGGAGATATTTAGCCAACCGCCTTTCTGCCTTTATTGCCGCGTAATGAGGTCAAGTGAATCTCCGCACATCCACGCTCAGATGCTTGCCGCCACTCAAATGCTCCCTGACAGCGCACAAATGAACCTACAAACACCAGGCCTGCTTCTGGATACGTGGACGCCACTAAACTCCTCACAAGAACTCAAGAGAGAGGAAGATTATTATGGGATTACATATAGGGATTGTCAAAGTTTTTTTTTTTTTCCGTCATCTACTTCCTGAATTTTTGGTCAACGATACCCGGGACACCGAACCACTGGGGCACATGAGCCCCACTAGACTTTTAAGGAAAAATTTCGTTTCGTCCCCGGGGGCCACTCCACCCCCCCCTCTCCTGTGCTGGGCCCCCCAAACCGCAAAAAAAAACAGTTTTTCCTAAATAACTACCTGAACCGTGGCACTGAGGATGAAGAATCTTTTATGGTATGTTGGTCTCAAGGGCCCACATCAACCTGGCCCATAATCACTCATTTGTGATTTGCACCCCCCCGGTAAAAAATAAAAATGCAATATTATTCTGCTTTAATCCCCCCTATCTTCAGTTAAGATGTTCAGAACTGCACCAAATTGTATATGTATGATTGACCTGGCATTCTCTGGGGGTATGCCAAGTTTCGTAGAATTTCATCCATGGGGGGGGTCTAAAAAGAAATAGGTTATGTGTACATTTAGTGACTGTACACTCATTGGCCTGTAGATGGCGGTGCACACATATACACATGCACACACACACAGGCACCCACATACTATCGGTATTAGAACGGCCGATACATAATTACAAATTCAGTAGGATTAAAAGAAAGCCAAAATAAATATTCATCATCATCATGGCTGCTTTTCCAGTATTGGCGATAAGTAGTCGTTTGTCCACTAGATGGCGCATCGTTGCAGTGAGACGTAATTTTGTTGGAAGTTAAAAGTGGGTTGGAAAAACAATGGACGCTTCCTACAAGGACTGTAGTTTACCGCAGAGAACGTCTAATAAGGATAGGACAATGTTCACATGAAATGTAATTCACATTTCTTCTTGAAGCCGAAATAAATCTGAGGATGTTTATCGGACATGCTTGGTTTTTACTGCAGGTAGCCTACGTTAATCTTATAATATCAGTAAGGACCTAGATAGTGTTACCATTAGCGTTGGTTGAGTTATGGAGGCCAATTTGATTGATTGCATTTGTAGAAAACTATAAATGCGTTTATGCCAAGCAAATTGATAGCAGCACTGTAATTGTATCTTTCGACTGTCATTTGTTGCACGTGCTACAAAAATCATTCTGTGCAATGGAAGATTTACCAACTTTACACCGGTCTGATACAGTTTTGCCTATACATGCGTGAGACTGAGACGCCTGTTTGATTCCAGCTTGGTAGTTGTAGTTTGTGAAATTAAAAAGCATGTGTGTGTGAAGTATCCAAACAATGACACCTTCATTTCATTATGGCTGCTTTAGCAACACACCTTACGCTACTGTGTAGTGGGTCCCATTTAGAAGTGGCTACTTCATTCGCGCTTTCCTTGACTCATGGAGCTGCGTGAATTTTATTACAACTTTTCGCCACGATATGGCAGTTTAAGTCCGCTTGATACTGTAAGGCGTAAGCCATTGGTTTCCAAAAGAGATTTTATTTGTGTCGCCAGCATAGCCTATTTATGTTGTAAATAGGCCTACCTTATAAGCCTACCTGTAGCTTAGGGAAGCTAACAGCTTTCTATTAGGATCTAGTTTGTTAGTTACAGTTTTGTCATAACTCCCTGATGCATTTTTGCATTTAGAATAGCCAGAGCGTGGATATCTCAATCGGAAAATTAAACAATATCGGGTGCCTATGGACTAGGCTGGGTGAACCCAGCCTGATCTGCCCGCTATTTATTTTTTGATTTCTTAAAAGATTGAGCTTGGTCTGGTGAAAGCCAGACTAGCCATGGACCTCAGTTACACAATGCAAGGGAACATGAATCAGCCTATATTTGCACGAACAATAACAGACAACAGCTCTTCAACTTTGGCCCGTTAAAATGTGTATGAACAGTCTAGCGACGCATTTCATCAAGGTCCATTTGGACATGTCAGTTATTTGCACCACTGGTTAGATGTAAAACAGCATTTCGTTTCAGACTACTGTTACTTCATTTGTGCATTAACAATAAAGTATTACATGAACTAAAGATGACTAAAATCTTATGTAGAAGAAGAAACATTCACAAAAAAGCCATCCATCCAAAAATGACCTTTGTTTTTGATAGCTGTTGAAAACGGCATGGAACTGACAGAGATGTTTTTGTTTATAAATAAATAAATAAATAACATTATGCTGATACCTTTTGCTTTTCCCAAATACAATGTAGCCTACAGGTGCCTACCTTTCATCAATCCAGTTGCAATGGATGAACTGTGATTAACTGCCCTACTTGTGATTGTTTAGAGATTTTAAAGGTTTTATAACAATGCTACATCTTCTTTGGCTATTCTACAATCTATTCACCTTTTCAGCACCAGTAGGCTACTTTCTGTGCAGCCGCACACACACACTCAGGCATGCCAAACAAGCATACACAAAAGTTTCAAGAGTGGGGGATGGAGTAAAATATGGAGACAAATTGAAGTGTGATTTATTTTCGCGGAACAGATGTACAGGACTGAGCGGTGGTCATATTTTGTACCGCTATGCGGTACATCTACTTATCTAAGCACCAGTATCGATTTCTGTACAATCTGATTCACATGTATCTATCATGTGGTTTTTCCTTTTGAGTTGCATTGGGTTGTTTGAGTGAGTAAAAATTATTTTGTTTTGCTCTCATGTTAAGTGAGTGTAAGGCAAGGCAAGGCAAGTTTATTTATACTGCGCACATATACACAGTATTTAAATATACATACACACATATACACAAAGCCAATTCAGTGTGCTTTACATTTGTGAAGAGTGTGGAGAGAGGGAGGTGAGTACAATGATGATCAGTGGTGTCAGCACATTTCTGTCCACCCAATCCTCTCTCTCTCTCTCTCTCTCTCTCTCTCTCTCTCTCTCTCTCTCTCTCTCCCTCTCCCCCCCCTGCTGTTTCCTTCCCTAAGGGTTCTGACCCTGGAGTCTGGTCTGGGACGGCAGTCATCACTGTGAGCATCAGAGCTGAGTGAGCCCAACATATTCACTTTCACATCTGCTTGTGTTCACAGCCATGCTCACATGCACAAATACACACACATGCATGAACTCATACATAAAAGCACATTTTCACAAATGTGCACACACACTCAGAGAAAACCAATACAACATAAATGCAGTACACATGTTCACACACATAATATGCATAATAGTAACGGTGCAGATATGATTGCACCTTTGAACACAAACCTACTGCTTGTTCAGAAGAAGAGTGTCTTTGGTGCATGAAGGAAGCACAAAGGATAAATGAATGAATACTTCCAGCCCAGGGTTGCATGAAGGGCACAGCTGGATGAATATAGCATGGCCTCGACACGATGCTGGCCAGTTTACTGAGGGTGATCGATGATAGCCTCAGCTTGCACTCAACAAACATCTTAAGTGGATGCAGTTTTGCCTAATTGGGAGCTTTGGCAGGCCAGATTTGCTGTGCAGCGGTTTGATGCCGATCATGCAGTCCCAGGAAACCGCCCGGCTATGAATTTTTGTAAACTAAATGCACCCGCTTGCCATCTTCATCTGTAGGCAGCTCAGAGCTCCTCGCAAGCCCTTTAGTTTGACCTACATAGTGCTCTACCTGCGAGTTAATTTGCTCAACCTCCATCCGCACTCACCCAACAGGGGTCACACACTCTGAGTGTGTGTGCAAATATATACATAGACACTTGGAAAAACACACACAAATACAAACTTAGAAACAGACTTACGTAAGATGGACATACACACGCACAAGCACATGAAACCACAGAAACCACACAAAAAAACACACAAACATGGAGAACTGATCACACACACACACACGCACACACACACGCATGCACATACACACGGAGATACATAAACACAGGAACACGCACACACACACAGGTACACACACACTCTCAAGTTTCCCCCTTTTCCTCATTGCTGTTAGCCATGAACCAGAAAAGGAAGTCCCAATTAAAATTCAAATAAGCCTCTTTTAGCAGCCTCTTAAATTGACAAGAGAACAATGATTTTCCCGTATCGGTATCTGTCAAAGGTCTCAGAAAATCCTCAGTTGATAAGGCCCAACGCTTCCAATTAGAAGTGCAGCAAGGCCTCAGCCAGTAATGATTTCGTGGTCCCTGTAGGTACAGCGTGGACACTTATTGCAAATTACTGACAAAGAGCCCTGCTGTATTGATGAGAGGCAAAGCAGCCAGCGCCCCATGTTCCCATGTTCCCATCAGGTGCACCGGTAACAAGAGGGGCCATCCCCTCCCCCTCCCCTCTATCTCTCTCTCTCTCTCACTCCTTGCTCATTTTTCAACACATATTTTGTCCTTCCCGCTGCTCGTTCTATTCCTTTCGCCTCTCTTTCAGACATTTTTCCACCCCTCCTTTAACTCTAGCCCTTTTTAACATGTATATATATATCAGCCTTTTTTTTCTAGAACCCTCTTCTCCTTTGGCACCCCCTTGTTGGTTCTTGTGAATGATGCTCATGTAACCTTGGCATGCTCATCAGCAGTGCGCACCCCTGCTGCTAGACCAGGAGGCCGGTGCTGTGGCAGGCTGGTGGGGGGGCAAGTGTTTGACTGGTAACTGTTTGAGAAAGAGGTCACTTATTTCCTTTCGTTGAAGGCTTCACTCGGGTGCAGAGGAGAGCCGGGTTATAACATAATCAGAGCGGTCGGTGTTCTGTGATGGTCGTTTTTTATAACTGCAAGAAATGGTCAGATAGCTGCATGCAGCAGCACTTTGGTGGGGTCATAAAACGTGGCTATTTACTGATAGACACAGCACTATAACCATTAGGCGCATTTCTGTCCATTTTCATACCTGCGTGGAAACCAATAATCCCTAATAGTCAGGCAGGAGTGATTGGGAGTAACAGTACATCCAGTTTAAGGGGAGGGCTATTCCCTTTGTTATGGTACCATAGGGACTAATGGAGGAAATGGTCCTATTGCTCCCCTCGACTCACAAATACAAAACCTAAATCAAATGCATATTTTCTATTAATATAGTCGCACAATGGGAAGCACAAAAGCACACACATGTGAATAGGTAGTTGTGTGTTTTACATTGCGGACAAGGAGGGAGGAGGGCAAGCTACACAAACCCCTAAACTACGTGGCATAGTAGACAGTAAATGCTGCAAACACATACACATTAGATAGAGATAGATAGATATATACTTTATTGATCCCCAAGGGGATTTTCAAGACATTAGTGTCTCTCTCTCTCTCTCTCTCTCTCTCTCTCTCTCTCTCTCTCTCTCTCTCTCTCTCTCTGTGTTTCACACACACACACACACACACACACAAAGGCAAAAAAGTATCCTAACATTTCTTAATGGAAGTGAATGACGTCTGCCCCAGTGCCCCACACTATACGCAGCTTTTCACCCAGGTCTGCAGAATTAGAGCAGGTTTGCGGGCTGTTTGGTCAGGGGGGAATCTTTCAGCGGTTACACCTCCTGACCCCTCCACATCCTATCCCTCAGGTGGAGCCAAAGACGAGGGCAGGGAAGTGGGAGGCGTTTGACCTCCACAAACTGAAACGGGACTGCCATTGGATGGCAGGAAACGTCTCTTTGCTCCTTGCTACAGGGTCAACTGCATCGGCAAAGGAGATCCCTTTTTGAATCATTTGAATAGTAGTGATGAACTGTTTACAACAGAGATTGGGTGACAGTTTAGAAAACAGGAATGAATACATAGATGATTCAAACTTCAATTTGCATTGTTTTGAGCTTTTGTTGGTGAGCATTATTGAAAGTGAATTCCCCCTATTACAGTATGCAACACAGGTTAATAATGTTGTTTGCTTTGTGTGTGAGGTAAGAAAAAACAGTCTGACAGTTCTGTAGTACAATTCTTCTCCACGTCATGCTTGGCCCTTTGTAGTTGTTAAAATTGGCCTCAACTTTTTGGTATTTGTTGTGCCTCCACTACCTGAAGATGAAAAGTGTCATCTGCCTTTGATTCCTCCAATCCTTTGTGTCAGAATTGACATGTCGGTTGACAGGGTGAAGGGAGATGAGCGATGAGGGTAGGGGTGTGTGTGTGTGTGTGTGTGTGTGTGTGTGTGTGTGTGTTCTGTGTGTGTGCACATCTGTGTGTGGGGGTCTATGGGGCATGTGTGTGTGAGAGTGTCTATGTGTAAAATATCTGTCTTTGTCTCCACTTTTTCGCCCTGGGCTTCGGAGGCAGACAGGGGCCGACTACTTTGAGGTGAGTGCTCATCAAAGCACCTGATTAAGTGTTCGGCTCAAAGTCTATCAGTTTGATAACAAATACATTACAGGGGAAATAGAGAATGGTACAAAATGAAGACACTTATGCTCTCCCATACAAAATACCTTTGAGCACATCACATCCCCCCATGCACACAACCTGAGTTCTGGTTTGTGTCCAACATATGAAATGAGTGTGTGTGGGTGGGTGTGGGTGTGTAGGTGGGGGGCACAGCTGCAAATGCCTTTTGTAGTTGGGGTAAAAAGACTCAGCGCAAAAGATCTGTTGTTGGTAACACTTTCCATCTCTGTCATCCTGTGTACTTGATCTTCTCTCTTTCTTCCTTTCCTTTCCTAATTTACTCCCTCCAAAAACACTCCCCTCTCTCTCTCTCTCTCTCTCTCTCTCACACACACACACACACACACACACACACACACACACACACACAACTGACCCCCAACTGCTGCTTTGTTGCCCTCCCACTTCCTTGTGAAGTGAGGTGCGTCACCTCTGGCTGGCCGCTGCTGTGTTGTGTCTGGAGCGAGCGTTGGTGTTAGCGCCACCGTTAGCTGTTAGCTGCCCTCTCCTCCACTGCTGCTGCTGCTGCTGCTATGGCTGCATTGGCGGTGGTGGTGGTGCCCTGCGGTGGAGTGCTGGGCCGCGGGCGCAGCGTCTGCCTCAGCTGCTCCGTCAGGCGGGCGCGGCTAACGCCTCCTGACTGCGCTGGGCTGTGTTTGCCTCGTGTGGTCACGTCGCATCAGCTCCGCCGGGCGTGATGCCCACGGTGCGTGATGCCCCATGTCAGTGCCCACTGCTGCCCAACCCCCCAGCCCCCAACATACACCCCAAAAATGTACACACAGACATGCATGTGCACATACATATACCTATGAACCATCAAATCTGTACATATGGATGAGGAACCTCTCTAACAACAACAAACACATACACACACATATTACAGTAATGTTTATTGATTCACATTTATTGTGCACATGCATACATTATACACTTACATTATACATAGGCACATACACATGCACTTAAACACTAGTGTATACAGTATACACATACACTCACATATACGGTATAGTCTTTCTCTCCCTCTCTCTATCTCCCTCATACACACAGACATACACATTACACACACACTCACACACATGCTTTCCACCGATCAGAGTGTGTTTCTGGTTGTCTGTCCCCTGGCCCATCTCCTGACTCTCCATTAGATGAGAGATGTTTTGATTTGTAGCTTTTCTTGTTGTTGTTCTGAAAAACCCCAGCAACTTCATGCGGGATAACCACAGGCCACTTATTACAACTCTCTCTCTCTCCCTTGCAGTGGCCAGTCTGTTTTTTTATTATTCTTTCCACATCTAGCACAACCCCCCCCCCCCCCCCCATCACCTCCACCCCTCCCCACCCTCTTTTTCCCCCTCCCTGTTCTTTACCCCTGCATTTGAATTTCTAGATAATAGGCTTTGACTTCTGGCTGCACGTTTATGGGTCTTTTCATGTTATCAGCTTAGCTCATAACGTGGAGCTGGAGAACATAGACTCCAACTGACAGGCCATCCAGTCAGCAAGGCAGCACTGTCAGGAACCCTCATCCACTAATGACTTCCCTTTAGTCTATTTTCTGTCTCATTGGCCGTTTCCTTCAAAAACAAAATTGCTCATTTAAATTCTCATGCCTGGGGCATTTTGGTCTTCAAATATTGTTGGAAAGTGAAAGGATTAGGCAAAATATGCTTTTTTAAAATGTTAATATATTTTCTGGTTCACTCTCTCCTCGGAGGCCAATTAGTGAATTTCTGCTGGCTGCATTAATGTCAAACTGACATCCCTGGCTATAATTACACTGCGCTTGAAACCTAACTTTCACTTGTGGGTAGATGCCTGTGTATGCCTGCCAGTGACACGGGGACT
The DNA here is from genome assembly GCF_018492685.1 of Alosa sapidissima. Lineage (NCBI taxonomy): Eukaryota > Metazoa > Chordata > Actinopteri > Clupeiformes > Clupeidae > Alosa > Alosa sapidissima. Next base: position 18,755,868 of record NC_055968.1, on the reverse strand, counting down.
CACTCTGCCAGCTTTTGATCATTTAATCATTGCTTTTCCCTTTCTCTCTCCATCTCACCCTCTATCCTCCTCTCTCACTCTATCTCTCTCCCTCTCTCTCATCTCCTGCCTCTTCTTTCACTGTTTCTTTTTTCATTTTACCTGCTCCTCTTTCCTCTGGTTGATGACTCCACCTTTATTCCCACCCTGTAGTCTTTTATTATTCACTCTCTTTCTTCACAGTTCTCCTTTTTAACGTCTTTTGTTTTAGGGGCTTTTGTTTTATTTTTTTGGCGTTCGCTGCTGTTGTTCATTAGTGTGCCTCCGTTTCGCTTCTGCAGAGTGGGGAAACTGAGAGGGTAATAGTCCCATCAGGTGCTTGCATACCCTCATAAGTACTCTGTTTACTCGGATGATTCTTAATTGACATTGTGGCACTTCTACTGTGCTTTATTAGTGTTATTGTTATACGCTGAGTTTTGAAATGCTAATGGTGTCGGCGTGTGTGTGCGTGTGCGTGTGTGTGTATGTGTGCGTGTGTGTGTTTGTCAGGGGCCATCAGCAAGAGAATTGGGAGAAATGCATAGCCATCCTGCTGTTTTACCCCCTACCCAACCCACACATCAATACACACACACACACACACACACACACACACACACACACACACACACACACACACACACACACACACACCTATCCACACTAGGCATATGAGAGCCAGTGGGTGTCAAGTAGAAGAGACAGGTAATGATGGCTAACGCTTCTGCACATGAATATGAATGCTCCCCATCAACAAGCAACATAGCACACACTGCCAGTGGTCCACTCTCTCTCTCTCTCTCTCTCTCTCTCTCTCTTCCTCTACCCTCCTCCAATCTTTCCCTTTCCCACTCTCTCACTCTATTTCTCTTCCTCCCCATCTCTCTCCCTTCTCTGTCAATTGTCAAGGAAGTGCAGAGAAATCATGACACAAGACCACATACATATTCAGTGGAGGAAAGGAACCATCTCAAAGAGGATTGATAATTTGTTTAACCTTTAAATAAGCATAAACTTCTATCACAAATGTGATGCTCCAGCTATCCTAGAGCCATAGCAACACCAACAAATAATTTAATAATAAACATTAAATAAAAAGACTTACGCAAAAAGCAACCAACCTTATCAATTATGTGCCAACCTTATCCATTATTTACTAAATCAATATCAATAATAGACATATTGTACATAAATATTTCTTTTGGTGTACATATGAATATCATGCACAGCTTGTATGATTCATATTTCAAAGGATGTGAAACATGCTCATTTATTACTTAATGCAAAGATCATAAAAAAGGGGATTTTTCTCAGCAATTCTTTTTATTGTTTATTCATTTTAGAACAGTTCTCAGTATTTACATATTTCATACATAATGACTATATGGCATCACAACACGTAAAAAAATATCAGACAAACGAACAAAAGGAACAAATAACTTTGGGTTCAAAACCTCAATTACAGAAATATTCTAAATCTTACCTTCAGCATATAGCCATTACATTCCTTTCATTTCTATATTAAAACGCAATGAAACTGCAATAAAATATCTGCAAGTCCGATTTATTTTTTTAAGTATTGTCTCTCATGTGGTGTGTTTTCTACGTTGCATCTCATTTACAAAACAAAACATACTGATGGCAGCTATTTAAACATTTAACATGTCATAAGCATCAGATTGCCCATTGCCATGTCAAACTCAATCGAAGCAAAGGCTTCTGGGGATTTTTTTGTACTGCTATGAAGACATTTCACAGTGTGGTCAGAATTTAATTGGGCTCATCTCTGACACTGTGGGGTATGTCTTTGTGAAGGGGGTGGGGGTGGGGGGTGGATGCTGTGGGTTCAGTGCCCATGTCGTCTTGCCTTGAAAGCAAATGCATAAACTGTACAACAGCAGCCAGCTCCGATTGTCTCGGACTGGTGTGCAGAAAGCAGAAAAACCCCTTCTCTCTGTGCCTAAATTTAGATGACAGCCCACTCTTCAGTAAACAAGCGATATCTCCCCCCACACTCTCTCCCTCTCCACTTAGACACACACACACACACACACACACACACACACAAACACACACACACACATGCACACACACACACACATATACACACAGGCATGCATGCACGCACGCACACACATGCACGCACACACACACACACACACACACACACACACATGCACACACACACTCAGCACAGACACCCCCGTTTACCCTCCAACAGCCTGTCAGTTAGGATGCCAATCATGGTAATAACCCTGGGATGGTTTTTAAATGTGACTAAAGCGGGCCTGGACAAAATCAATCTGCCTTTTGTTGGCTGGGAAGGAAATTCTTCTTGCTGGAGATTGTGAATTGTGTGAGCTTGGTCTAAGAAAATGTGTGTGTGTGCGTGTGTGTGTGTGTATCTTTGTGCTTCTTTGTTTATGGGACTTTTATCTTTCAATCTATTTCCTCATCCATCCATTTCTCACACCTTTCCCCTTTATCTAATCTTTCCTACATCATCATCATACAAAGGCATCCTACCCTCCGTCTCTGTTTGCAGAATAAATAATATTAGGTGCATCAATCCACCCTGTATGCCCCATTACCCTGAACTATCTCACCCCCCTGCTCCACACCCCATTACCTGATCCCAAGCATGAACCTGGAAGCACACACCCACAAAAAAAGAAAACACAGCCACTCACACCCTTTCGGAAGCACGCTGTAATTATTTCTTCAACACCATCAGGCCAGATCAATCAAACGCCGAGCCGGCCGAGGCCAGACGGAGCGTCCAGTAACATGCCTCCGATGCTCCCGAGCCCTGAGCAGTGGGCCAGCAGTGGCAGCCACTCCCTGCCTGAGTGGCAGCTTGGGTAATTAAGCGATGGTACGGAGCCCTCTCTGACTGCCATTACAAGCCTGTCAGGACCGCTCTGTGTGGAAACAGTGCTCAAATCAATGGGCTCTCCTTGAGCCACCTTTTTTTTTTCAGAAAATACACACCTTTACCAGGTGGAGAGAGAGAGAGAGATGGAGAGAGAATGTGTGAGAGAGAAGGGAGACAGACTGACAGAGGTGGAGACGGGGTCCTCTGCCATGTGATGCCAGTGTCACTGTCCACCTCGAGAGCGAAAAGAAGAGTGAGAGGAAGATGTGGCCTGAAAGTCAATCCGATCGACTCAGACAAGCCTAAACACAGATCAACACCGTGCTCAGTGTGGATTCACAAGAGAAAGTGTGCACGAACTCACGAACACTATTAACACTTTCACACAATACATTCACAAGCACACACACACACACACCAAACTCACATAATCATACAACTGCACACACAGCTGTGGCTGTATGCCATAACATTTCATACATAATTTTTAGATGACTGCTATACAACATATATGAAACACATGCACTCTTCCTGGGATGTGAGAAAATCATGTATTCATGATCCATGTCAGAGTATGAATATGAATGTGATATCCTTGAAAGGGGCTATAATCACATGTAACTCTAATGGAAATATGCAAGTCAGATGTAGGAAGGAAACTCCAAAAAATGTATACTTTCTTTTTCTGGACACACGTACAGTATGTACACATTCATTCAATCATTCATTCAGTCATGCACACATACGCACACACACACACATGCATATATATGCACACATGCACACATACGTATTACACACACACACACAAACACACACACACACACATACATGCATGCGCACACACACACACACACACACACACATACACATACATACATGCGCACGCACACACACACACACACATACATACATACATACATGCGCGCGCACACACACACACACACACACTTTTTAACTATTTTATTTATGCCCTGGCACTAACTGTGATAGATGAGGCCCTCACACTCTATCACCCCTCCTTGTCTTATTATCTCCTCTCTTTGTGTACACTGGATTAATTCCAGATTGCACTTCAAATTAAACTTGAATGTCACATGTTTTATTACGGTGTAAATTAAGACACGAGGAAGGAGAGGATGAGAAGTGAGGAGAAGAGGAGAAAAAAAGAGGCTCTTAATGGAAGGAGCAAAAGGGAAAAAAGTGTGTAATATTGGGCTTGTGAAAGGAAAGGGCTGTAAATGTCACACGCTACGGCAAGCAGCAACCTTTACAGTAGTACAGCGGCTCCAAAAGTATTATCCCATGTTGAATTTTTTGACTCTCATAACAATTTCCTGTTAGTCTCTCCTTGGCTGCTCTAGAGTGGGATGTTAGACACACTTAGCCAAAGATGGGTAATTTGTCTGTAGCCTGGCTATGTAATGTGATCACGTCATATCAGTGTTTGTATAAAGTGCTGATTGCTCAAGCAGATATCTGCCGCAAGCTGTTAGTCTGGTGGTGCAAGGAGTAATTTTTGAAGTTCCTGGTAAATACAGCATCATTTAATGAACACATGGACTTGCGAGTGGACTTGCACATATGTGATATTCATTCCCTCTGCCTCCCCCTCACATAACCACACATTCTCTCTCTCTCTCTCTCTCTCTCTCTGTCTCTCTCTCTCTGTCACAGAGAGAGAGAGAGAGAGAGAGCCTGGAGAGTAATCACCATAGTTATTAGGTGTACTAGGACACAAAATCCTTACTATATTCCGTGCACACCTAAATGCAATGTCTCCATATAACAAAAAATCCCTATGGAAATATGTGTATAATCAATGACTGATCACAACAAGGACCTACAGAAATATTCTGAATTAGTCCATATATGTCTGCTAAAGTGAATGATATGTGATATATACTGATACAGTATGATAGCTATCAGTGAATAATCACTAGCTAAACGTTCTGCTCACTGGCACATTTACTATGAAGCTATTTACAGCTATGAAGTAGAATGACCACAGCCTGCCTTGGACAACTAATAAATATTGTGTCACTTGTTGATTTCCCAATCCATAAAATCCCTTTAATTGGTGACAGCAAAGCCTTAATAGAAATGTAAGCCTGGAGCATAATACTACAGGCAGAACATAATAAGGGAGAAATACGGTGATAGGTTATAGGTGCATGCAAGCTGATTTGCTTTGCACGTGTCTCAGACTGTAAGTGGAGTCATTGATTTGTCGGAGGGGGGGCTTCTCCAGACCATCACTTCAATACGGCTGCGTTTGGAGAAGTGATGGTTTGTGACAGAAAGTAAATTAAGTGGAATGGGGTAATAATTCTGCAAACGGACGTCATTAACTAGCTCTGTCGCTATGTAGGCCAATCATTACGGGACTACATGGATAAACCCAGTACAGTGTGCAGAATGAACAGGTGATGGCCTAGTGCAGTGTACGTCCTCGTCCATTTTTCCACCTAAAAACGGAGACAAATCAGATCTGCTGTTTAAAATAATTAGAGATGAGGATGCCTCCGCTAACCAGCCTACGCTGAATATGTAATTGTTTAACAAAATGGCAATGGTATAAAGAAATATATGAAGGGAGATTAAACAAAATAAATGTTTGGGTATGCCATGAGGCGGGCCGTGAAAATAAAGTACACAAGATAAATCACTGTATACTAGTGGTCTGCGTTGCATACATCTGGCCTATTATATGTGCTTATATATCTATTGTGGGCCCAAGTCCATCGCGTGATTCTCCAATTGTCGCTTGTGCGTCCGTGGGCGCATAGCCCCAGCAAAGGTCGCGAACATCGAGGTTGACAGTCAGCGCAGAGCCGCAAGGGAATCAATACAGTGCAAACTACATTTTCACTGTCCGATCATTGACTATCAGCCTGAGATAATCAGCTGATACCTTAACTGGTAGCATTCAATTTGTTCCAGCAGCACCCTTAAACCTAATAAAGCGATTGCTCGCGGCTCAGTGAGCTGTTTCAATTAGGAAACTGTTAATGAACATGCCGCATTCGTTTCACAAGATTGATTGGCGTGTTCAGCCATCGCTTTGATTTTCTCTATGAGTCCAATAATGCGCAGCAGAGGAAGGTAAAATAAACAAAATGCCGATAAAGAGCTTCTCAGATTTAAATAAGTAAAGGTTGAACGGCGCAAAAGAGTGTGACTCACATTTCAGACATCTAATTTTATTTTGTAGCCTACAGCTGATGTCCAGGGAGACAAATGTGTCCATTCATGGTCCACTTTTCTCACAAATAATTTACTCTCACCACCACAGACTAAAAAGACCAAATAAACCAATTATGTGTGTGGCCCATAGGCCTAAACAGAATCAAATTATTTGTTTTCTTTTTTTAACACTGAGGTTCACGGCAAAAGTGGCTATATGAATGACAATCGGACACCTTTTGGCATCAAAATTCCAAATCCCCTGACCCAAGTATCATCGGGGTGTCATACGGTGCCTATATGCCAGTCATCATTGCACATAATAATCATAGCGGAAACTTTGTCGCCGCCTTGTGATGAGAAATGTAGCTTACAAAGACAGCCTGCGCATTCCACGAGGGGCTTTTAAAAGAAAGAAAAAAATCAATAATAATAATATTTTGCTCCAACCAAGTCAATGACCTCACTCAACTGAAATTATGATTAAATATTAATTACACTAAATGCACCCCATTTGCTGCAATAATGATACAAACATGATACGGAACATGCCAACGTTGGCTGACCTCCACCAATGAAAATGACTGAATGTAACCCGTTTGGAAATCATTTTATCTCGTGTATTTGTAAAATAATTGCATTAGAATGGCAACATATATGCTAGACATAACTACAAAGTAATTTTCAAAATGCTACACTGAAAAAATATATACTATTCTTAAATAGGCTATATTAATTTCACAACACGCCCGTTTGAGAAATATTGCATATACAGACGTCTTTTTGCATTTGATTTAATTTAGTCAGCCTACATCTATGTTCCACGTATTCATGAGCCTTGTTTAAACCGTGTTTAAATTGTATTCCTCATAGGCCTTTCTAGGCCTAAATAAGGAACATATAATCTATTCATGCAGAATACGAGAATGCAACTATTTAGATTATAGAAACATTAAATTTACAGTAGGTTATATTAAATACTCTTCATCAACTCCAATAGAGTTATTGTGTTGCCTAACAGATAAAACTATAAAAGGATAAACTCATCTGTTTTGATATATGAACAATTGCATTAGGAAAAATTCAGAAACATGAATCACCTCAAAATCCATTTTTACAGACTCTGAATAAATTAGTTTAGCACCGCTTTTAAATCAGCAGATTTTTACGGCTGTTATTAGCAAGTACTTCACAGCTATCGCACAAGACTGGTAGGCTATATCTCTGAATTAAACAGTGAAAACTGTAATATTTCACATGATGCCTTGTGCGAACATGAGACAGGCGATGACTGGCACCCAGATCCTATGAGAGGGATTAGCCTACGCATATTTCAAAGGACAAACCTATGGCGACTCCCACGACGAACTATCAATACAGCAGCATATCTCCAGCTGGATCAATTGCAGATGGTGTCTCAAAATAGCCCTGGCGCAAGAGTGTGGCGGTCACAACAACCTGCAGGGGAGAGAGAGAGCAGAGCGGCTGGCTGGTGAGCTGGGTTCCTGGCCACACAGGTGGACCAAAGCGCACGTCCTTCATTTGGAGAGGAGCTTTATGAGCACGCTTACAAAATAAGTATTAAGAGGTGTACAGAAGCATAACCAACTTCTTTTCCTGCTAAGACTGAGATAAAAACAAATATAGGCCAAATATAAAATGTAACAAAAGACAACAACTACACTACAAACAGTTGCATATCACTGTTTGTTAACATTGATTAGTAATGTTAATACTCATTCACAATTCTATAACAATAATAATAATAATAATAATAATAATAATAATAATAATAACAACAACAACAATAATAATAATACAAGTACTACTACTACTACTACTACTACTAATAATAATAATAATAATAATAAATAGTTGTAATTCAATTAGTACCATCGATCTGTCTTTCGATCCAGTTGAGAGGCCTTGAAAAAATGAATCTTGAACAGGCTATTTGTGAACGTTCATTAGCGCCACATAATTACTGTACTAATTAAGACGACACGGCAGTTGACGAGGATTGTTGCGCTGTCATGACAGTCCACATCGCACCAATATTCAACAAGAGGTGAAGGCTCCGCAGCCCCCACGCTGACACTCATTTGAGCATCCCTGCAAAAAAAGAAAACGTCCCACCCCCTCTGATAGGATGCAAGTCCCACACTTAAGCACATATTTAGGATAAATAATGAAGTCGAAATAAAACACAAAGCCAAAAGGCAGACGCTTAAATTTATCAAGAGGAGAAGTGCACGCGGGGTATTTTGCCGGGCAAATGTCATGTGCAATATTCACCACCGCAGTTTCCCCTCGAGCTGTGTAGAATCATTGCTTACACTCAAAGGGCCTGACATGGACAATATCACCACGAGCCCGTCATGCAGCATATCTCTAACAGAAAAATTGCTAAGCTGCGATTTCTTCCCGTTACTGACGTGCTTCTCTGAGTCGACTGGGGAAGATGAGAGCTGCCAAATTAAGTGTAACGAATGGAACTCTCCCGCTGCTGCTGTCTCAAAATATATTCTACCTTTTAAAGAGCTATAAACGCGCGAAAAGAAGTTTTGGAATTAACCACGAATGTCGCCGATTAAAAATAGACACCAAATAGCAAACACAATGAAAATGTTTTGAAAATAAAAAACAGCAGTCTTCGACGTCTACTCAAATCGCAGCAAACTCTTAGCAATTTACAGTAGCCTAGTCACGTGCATTTAAAATGATACACATTCCAAGACATTTATTTTCCCCTATAGGTGATGCTAGATAGTGGGAAGATTATTGCTAAGACAGAGCATTCAGAATTCAATGACTGGCTCCAAATTGTCATGATAAGGTAAAAAGTCACTGATTGGTTGGATGCTGGTGCCGTCAAGGCGCAGCCAATGGCAGAGGCCGAGGGGAGTCGCGTTGTGTGTTATAATGAAGGAGAAAATATTGGTTGCCTTCGCTAGGGCCGTGACGTCAACTTAGGAAGTCATTGTAGAGCAACACTAGGACGATTACTAGCAAAAAGCGAGCGTGTTGTCGAGGAGTTAGCCCCTCAGAATCTCTCCACACCTCAACTTTGAGAGAAAGTTCAATAACCGTAACAAAAGGACGTGGACTACACAGACTCTCCGCTTTCTTGATTCCACTCTGAATGTAATCACATCTTGGAGCGGCACCTCCAGTTGAACGCTATTCTTTAAATTAAGAGGATTTCATTTGTTGACTTGATATGCGTATTTTTGCAAGATCTGCTGGTTCGTATTTTTTAAAACATTTCCATCGCCAGGGTTGGTAATTTTTTGCATCGTTAACACGTATTTTATTCTTTATTGTTAACCACTTTATTTGGGGGAAGTTGTTATGAAGACCACTTAAACGTCGTCTGTCTCCCTTACTATGGAAGGATCCAGCGGGTCTAGTTTTGGAATAGACACTATTTTATCCTCGGCCAATTCGGGTAACCCTGTACTAATGAACGGAGATTTTCGCCTGGGTGACAGCAGGACGGATTTCAGGTGCCAAGCAACGCCGTCACCATGCTCGGAGATAGACACAGTGGGCACGGCCCCTTCGTCCCCCATCTCGGTCACCATGGAGCACCCCGACCCGCATATGGTGCAAGAGAACCTCCAGCACCATCATCTCCATCATCACAACCAGGCGCAAAGTTTGCAGCTCTCGCCCCAGCAGCAGCAGCAGCTCGCAGCGGCTGGCTGTGTACCACGGACTGCCACCTCTTCATTTTTAATCAAAGACATTTTGGGCGACAGCAAGCCACTTGCAGCGTGCGCACCTTACAGCACTAGCGTGCCCTCACCTCATCACACCCCCAAAGCGGAACACTGCTCACCGTCAGACGGCTTCAGGCCCAAACTGGAGCAGGATGAAAACAGAGGGAAGCTGGACAAAAGAGATGATATGCAGAACGACATGAAATGTAACGGTAAGGTTATTCAACAGATCAGCATTTGTTCAGATACCTTTGAGGGTGCACATATGTTTGGGGGGGCAAATGCAAAATTTCACATTTTGGATTTTTATTTCCAGCCTGTCAAGATTGTTATTGTGATTTAGTTTTATTCTTAAGCCAGTCAAAGCTCCCCAATCCACATTCTGCTACAAACTCAACACATGTTTACAAAGGCCTGATTAAACAAGAAATCATGAAAAACAGGCCTACTAGTTTTATGTAGGAAAATCAGCAAATATCCACAGCAGGAAAATATTTTATTGTAAACAGTAATCAGCCATATATATCATTAAACTATGCATTTTCACCACACACACACACACACACACACACACACACACACACACACACATATATATATATATATATATTAATCTTAATAACAACATTCTTCCTAAAATTAATTTTCCATTTGCCTCTTTAACGCAAAGCCAGGCCTTAGAGTCCTAATACGTCCTATTTATTTTGCCAGTCCTTTAAACTAAACAAACCTGTTTTAGAACCATGTTTATTTACTTGATTTGCTGTATCCGGGCCTGTATGAAATAATAGTTGCTGTCTGTCAGCAAGGTTCCCTCTTATTAGCATAACAGCACGGAAAACAGATGTAAAGCCTGGCCATTTTTCCCCGGTGCGGGAACCTCCCTAGTGGGTCAATTAGAGAGATTATTGTTCTTCCTAGAGGGGGGATCATGGTGCACCGCAAAAACTGCTACAAATAGAGACGGATTGACAAATCGATTTCCCACTTTATATCCTGAGAAAAATAAAATATCGCCTATATTCCATTCACTTGAAGATTGTTTTCTGTATGTTTTCGACAACTTTATTTCTATGTTCTCGGATGCTTGTCTGACATTTTCATTAAGACATCTTTTTAAAAGATAAAATTATGTAGGCCAACAATTGACGTCAAATTTAATTGAGAGATTAAATTAGATACAGATTTAATTGAGAGATTCAATTTTTGGAAAGTTTCTGTCCAAGACCGAACATGTCAGGCCCCACTGCTCAAATGCCTACCTTATACACCTGTATCAAATGCCTACGACACCTGAAAATATGCCTCGACCATTTTTACTAGATACATTCTTCTTACAAATAGGCCTACCTTGCACCACTGATAGACGTGACCATGGCTATATTTATAACACACTCGGCTATACCTTGACATTTGTGCATTTTTGTTTTTCTCAGGAACAAAAGAAGAAGGAGACCGTGAGATCTCCAGCAGTAGAGACAGCCCGCCGGCGCGCAGCAAGAAGCCCCGCAAGGCGCGGACAGCCTTTTCTGACCATCAGCTCAATCAGCTGGAACGCAGCTTCGAGCGCCAGAAGTACCTCAGTGTGCAGGACCGCATGGACCTCGCGGCCGCACTCAACCTTACCGACACACAGGTCAAAACCTGGTACCAGAACCGACGGTATGTATTCATTATTATTGTTATCATTATTATTATTATTAATAATAGTAATAGTAAAACTATTATGAAGTTATGTCTGTCTTGGTGTGGTTTATCAGTGAGGCGTGACCAAATAATCAGGACCCCGTAATAACTTAACATAGAGAGAGTAAAATACGTTTTTTTTTCCTCACTCAGAATTTAAATTAGTTCTAAGTTAAAACATAATGAAAATGTGATATTGTCATTTTCAATGATGGTCTACTACTTGCTTTGTGAGAGAGTGTGTCGTGCGCAACCTATCTTACGTTAATGGAAATTACAGTTTACTGAGTTTGTCTGTGTCTGGAGGCGCCATTGGTGAATATCCTATTTTGGCACTGTGTGCAGGACCACTACAAGATGTGGTTGTCACTTGTCTTGTCAGCGCTTGTCTGTTGGTCGGTCGTGGCAAAAATTAGGTTTATTCATTAGCTGTGTCTGGGATGTGTGTGGTCAGTTGTGCTCTCGCATGCTTGGCTATTATGTTGGGCACCGAAAAAGAGTTATCTGAATTAATATAAACACAGTAGGCTATTCGTTGCATTTTATTTTTCTTGGAAACGGATTGTAGGTATTCGAATTAGATTCACTCCATGGAACTAGCATATTGGCTTCACCGATGACTTGCTTTGAAAAATAAAATAAAGGGGGCTAAGCATGAAAATGAAAAGATTCAGCATTGAAAGATATATTAATAAACATGTGCGTTGTATGGCTTACCCTAATTAGAAACATAACCGTCGATTCATGTTTCAAATAATTAGGCCTACCCAATTAAGGCATCGTTTTGGGAATTGGCAGAGTCTGAACCGGTTAAATAATTGATTTTGTTGTATTTTGATCTGATTTCAGGACGAAATGGAAGAGGCAGACTGCTGTCGGATTAGAACTCTTGGCCGAAGCTGGAAATTATTCTGCCTTACAAAGAATGTTTCCGTCGCCCTATTTCTACCACCCGAGTCTCTTAGGGAGCATGGACAGCACAACGGCAGCCGCCGCAGCAGCGGCAATGTACAGTAGTATGTACCGGACTCCTTCCGCCCCGCATCCTTCTCTTCAAAGGCCACTCGTCCCCAGGGTGCTCATCCATGGCCTTGGGCCTGGGGGCCAACCAGCGTTAAACCCACTGGCAAACCAGATTCCCGGTACGCCGCATCCACGGTAAAAAAAGAGAAAGAATTCAAAGACATTTAAACCATTTTTCTTTTTTCCACATGAGAATTATGGGACTGCGCTGAATTCTGAAAAAAGTCAAACCTTTTAAAAAGAGACAATTTACAGACCGTTTTACGGATGAAGAGCAAAAAGTACTATTTAATATGAACTGACGTGAACATGGACATTTACAAAGACCATGACAGAAAAAGGACTGTTCTCATGTCTGTCTGTTTTTGTTTTTGTTTTATTTTGTACAAATACACTTATACTAGCAAATAAACTTATAAAGTTTATTAGATGGAAAGAAAGGGTTGAATAAAGTCCGAATGATAACAAATCTATCCATCATCCATCGTCTGTTAAGTGATAATAGTTTTGGCTTGGAAGACCGCTGGAGTCTTGAAACATGGGAAGGAAGTTGAAATTATAATTATTATTATTTTACTAGTACTACTATTACTGTTATTATTATTATTATTATTATTATTATTATTATTATTATTATTATACCACAGTTGTCTGTGGTTTTCCACTAGGCTACATCAAGGCAAAAAAGAACATGCCAACAGGATGGTACTACTATACTACTACTACTACTACTACTACTACTACTAATAATAATAATAATAATACTTCGTTTTTTTTTATCAGGCCTATAGAAATTGAACTGAAATGGAAGGTTTGGAATAGGCTCGTTGGAATAGGAATGGAATAGCCTAGTTAAGGAATATAGGCTAGCCTACTACAAATAACCTATGCACATCTATACCTCACAGTGATGAGACAATATTTAAGTCTATGAACTTTCAATCCATTCCACTTAACAAAACCATTCCCTGGATGTTCGCTCTTTAAAATAATAAAACAAAGTAAACAAATGTTACAATACATTTGTGGAATAAACTTTACCAAACAATTCACAGAATCTTTTGAAAAAAATAAAGTTTGGCCGTAGGCTTTCATGGGGGCGTCTTGGAAGGAAAAAAAAGTCTAAAGTGATTAGCATAGATGTGCATTGAAACGGTTGCACTGATCGGCTCACGGTATATGCATATTTAGTAGCTCTCTGACGATGAGAATAAATGGTGTGATGAGCTGCAAAAATGGGTTGCCCTGGGAATGTGCAACGCGGTCCCGGCTTGGCAGCTGTTCCGTGGGAGCCCAACGCCACAGACCACAGCGAAGAGCAGACAGCAGGCGCTGCGCTTCTCAGCGTGAGCGATCAAGAGGAAGGCCACAGGAATTAAAAGGGGAAAAAAATTAAACATAAACAATTATGGGTGGGTGGGTGGGTTTGGGTGGGGGTGATTCCCTCGAGGCTGGTTATTACGTTTTGTCATCCAAGGTAAAGAGCCTTATACTGGCGATACCAGTGCCAAGATACCAAAAAAGTAAACACTGACCGTTTAATTCAGTCTGGGTTTTTGCCTTTTGATGTTTTGCATTTCCATTGACAATATTTCTATTTTTAAATCAACAGAACATCTATTCTCCCACTCTTGCAAGCTGTGTAATGAACAAAGAAAGCTACCCCAGTTCCCCGATAGGCCTAGTACAATTCTAACATACACATGAAAGGATTATGAATTTAGTTTGTAAATGCGGAGCAGTGCAGCCTAAATTAACTCAAAGAGAATTTTTAAGAAGCGTTTGCTGCAGATATCAAATAATCCAGACAACACCGATCTAATATTATATGTTAGAAATGTAAGAAAATGGCTTATATATTTCTCCTATGACTGAGGTTGGCCACTTTCTAAATCAATATGGGCACATATTCCCTGTCTTTTGCATGGAGTAGCCTGTGTATTTGTGCGCGCGCGCGTGTGTGTGTGTGTGTGTCATGGATGCGCGTTTTGAGGGGGAATGTAATTAAATGAACATTAGAATTCCTACTGTTTTTTTTTTAAGTAGGCTACGACGGTGTCCTCTTGAGAGCGTTGGTACAGGGGGTTCTTTCAAGTGAATTGGCTCCAGAATGAAATCGCCCCGGGGCACGTTTGTTGGGGCTTCCCTAATTGGAGAATCGTTTGCTGATTTCTATGTTATTAAACTCCTGTTAAAGCCAAGTTGACCTTTGCTGTGTGGACTGAAAGGAAGTGACAAGAAAAAGCAGTCTACGGCAGTTGCCATGTCGTTTCCAAGCAAGACAATGACGAGACGAATCAAAATAATAACTTTGGAATATGTATAATTAATTGAAGCAGACAACGAGACATTGCATATATACTTTGAACAATAAATAAACATATAAACCCAACGCAGGTAGCCAAAATGACAAACGTAGATCTGGAAAATTCATATAGGCTAGGTCTACATAATTTCAAGGTACGGGTAGCTTGTATTCTATAAAATGAACTTGATTATGTTGCATTGGTTATTGATTGGTTGTTTCAAATACATAAATGTATCTTTTAACTTTAAGGGCTATATATTTTCTTATATATTTTCTTATATATTATAGTTGCATTAGACAAGTTGGTAATATAATTAGCCACTTTCAAATAGTGCGCTCAAATGTCCGTATGCAAAGCAAAGCTGCTGCAGCCAACGATTAGCTAATTAAAATCTAAAATACAGAAAAAAACAATGCACATTCCCTCAGGCTACAGGACTTGGAATCGGTGTTGATTTACCAGTGACAATGTTTTCCTGTGGGCAGACAGGAGGGCATACCATGTATATTGTACAGCCTATAATCAACATCTATGGACTTTTATGGGATTGACTTCTCAGATCACTTTTAGAGCTGTCCTTGTGAGCTATAGGCTAGTCTTTTTAGCAATCGTGACTACATTTATTTTTTGACGCAATTTAGAAATTTAGACAATAGAATGTAGTAGCAATTTCACTAAAACAAGCAGTTGTAGGTAGGCCTAGTAGCGAGGTTGTAAATATATCAATATATATATATAATATATATAAATATGT
Source organism: Alosa sapidissima (assembly GCF_018492685.1). Taxonomy (NCBI): domain Eukaryota; kingdom Metazoa; phylum Chordata; class Actinopteri; order Clupeiformes; family Clupeidae; genus Alosa; species Alosa sapidissima. The sequence continues at coordinate 18,740,292 of NC_055968.1, read as the reverse complement.
GAATAATAATTGTAAAAAGAAACTCACGGGTAGAAAGAAAGAAAGAAAGAAAGAAAGAAAGAAAAATACTTTTCATTAAGACCAGTATAAGTGAGACATTGTGAAGGCTTTTTTGGGGATTAATTCTATTATTAACTTACTGGAAGGAAAAAAATGTTTGCAGTCTGCAGGAGAAGTTGTCCAGGTGATGATTAAATTCATTCTAGTCCCCTTGGCAAAACTATTTTGCCATTTTAATCCCCCACGTTGACAGGTATGAAGTTGCTTCAAAGTGCAATTCCCAAACTGTTAACTCGACAATTTTACAGTTGAGAAAACCGTGCGTTGTTGATATTTATTGTTTTAACTATGTCAGCAGTTAACGTTTAACAACATGCCTTGGCTAGCAGGAGTAGCAGAGCATGCTGTTTAGCCCAGGGGTGACCCGGTACTGTACATTTTTGAGGTGATTAGTGCTGTTACTGCCCTTGATTCCGAATAGCCCTTTGACCATGGCAATTTCGCATGTTTAGCTTTTAGTTAAAGTTGACTCACCAAGCTCTAATTTGAAGGAAAGCGAACACTGATAGAAGAGGGGACAGGGGGTGAAATTAAAAGGAGATGTTCAGGCTCTTTCATTTACATGACACACATTAGGCAGAACAGACGGGCTTCAGAGAATTGGTTTGTTCTCGTTGCCTCCAGCAGGAACCCGTGCAGGCTTCCGTAATTGCCACATTTTCCAACTGATGTAATGGCGGGGATGTCTTAGTCATTACTCTAATGAGCTAACACTTTCTCTCTCCTCAGCACACTCATTATCCGGCCACTCGTTTCCACTCTTCCAAAAGTGAGGATGAGATTTTCTATCTTTTTTCTGTTCAAACAACATGGGCACATTTTTTCCTGTTTTTCTAAAAATGATTATGAATTCATGGAACGCGGTCACTTTCTGTAATCTTGCTAGGTGACAATCAAATTAGGGTTCTATCAAGCGGAGATGGATGTTGATGTAGGCTACACATAATTTCACACAGGCAAAAAAGGAAAGAATTGGAGGACGGATGCGGCGCATTAAGCATCTGGGTGTCCCTTAATTATCGTTGGTTGCCTCCTTAATCTTGGCCCTTGGTGATGGCAAGGTGTCAAAGTGATGAATTTTAAGATGGTTGGTTGTCAACGTGTGCATTTTCAAAGCTGATGAGACGGGAGAAGCGGTTATAACAAGGTTAGCTTCTGTAAAGTGTGAATTGGGATTTCTGCAAAGAGACTGTTATTGCGAGCAGGTATTGTGGTACACCCTTGCATAAATTAGAAGCATGCAATTATTCCTTTAAGTGTGAAATGGACTAATACTTTCGTTAATATTCTTAAAAGGACAGCATTTTGGAACAGTCCATTTGGGGATCATGCAAAACGATTGTCCATTAAGTTGTTCAAATAGTGCACATCTATAGGGGAATGTACATTTCCTTTCAAGTGTAATGCTTTAATATTAGGGCATTCTTTTAAGTCACTGCTGAACTGTCTAACCCAGTCGCATTCTCTTCACTTAATGCCAGAAAGGAGTATTTTTCTTATAGATCTACACTAAATAAAATCTGAAGTGGCCATCAGCTTCATCCACTTAATCACTCAGGTCATGCAGCCATTGCTTTAAACAACTCATTGCATCAAGCTAGAGTTTCCAGTGATATAAATTCAATCTCATCACAGCCCACTGCCTCAAAATGAATGACTGTTTTCTTTCTTCATGTGTGTGAACACTATTCAAAGTCAATCATGTTGCACAATTTTAATCTGTGAAATTCCAATTCAATTGGATTACATGCTTGTTCAATACACCAGGCGGTTGTTGTTGGAAACAGAGCCATCTAGAGCTGGCCGAGCCCTGTTAAGCATTCCATTGTTCTACTCAGCGAGATGACTGATCAAGCTCTGATGGGCCTTGAGTTAATAGGAATTGGCGAGCAAGTTTTTATAACTGTGTAAAAAATTTCAGCCGCATTACCATATGCATGCTTCAGCTAATATACGTTTAGCATTAGCGCAAACATCAAACAGCCAGCAGTCTCTCTGTTTCAAGTTGATGGACTGGAAGAGTATGTTCGGACCATATAGAGTGAATGCAAACGCAATGTCACCTCAGCCATGCATTATGGCACCACTGGCTCTCAATAATGGATGAGACTGATGAATTTGAAGGCAGCACATGCTAATGCTAGGTAGTGCAGAGCTTGGGAAAAAAAGTGTCAGATTAAGAGGTAACACATATAGGTTAAAAGCCAGGGACAAGGAGAAGGGGAGGGTAATTCTTAATGGATGTGCACCAACCACTCAGTACAGCAATGAGGCCCCCTCGGTCATCCATGTCTTCTAGTAGTCTAATGGAGGACCATCTGAAGCCCAGGGTTTATGCATCAGTGGACATGGCGCAAGCTGTCCGAGGGACATTGAATGATAATTGATCTGCACATTATTGTTCTTGTCCACACACACACACACACACTCTCTCTCTCTTACACGTCTCACCTTTGTAAGGTGTGTAGAGCATGAATCCGCAGCATGAGAGGCTATAACCACAACCATCTGTTCATGTTTAGCCACTCACCTGAATGAAAATGAAGGCCCCACATCATATCGACCCGTGTGTTGAGATGAAGTTTATCGTTTGTGTGGGTGGGTGGTAGGATACTTGAGGACATGTAGTCCCACCAAACACATCAGCTATGGCTTTGGGAGAGTGATGGTAGGTCGAAGGTCTCTCTTGTTGAGGGTCTTGATTTTCCCTCAGAATATTTCACAATGTGTGCAAAACCACTCCAGTGCCATGCTGAGTGCATGGGCATATTTCTGTGGCTAAGGCATCTCCCAAAGTCAGACAAAGTGAATGGGAAATGCCCTACCATTTACAGCTAGCTCATGTATTTTACATGAGTTTTACATGGACTGCATATGTTAATGCCTCATGAACCCTGCATAGAGAACCACCACAGGTATCACTGATAAGAATCGTGCCTGGAGACTCGAGGAAACACTGAGGTTAGAATGAGACAATGGTGTCTCAGTGCACTTATCTCTGCACCTGCTTAAACTGGGATGACAAATTCAACTCTTTCTTAATAACTGCAACTAACAAATATGCAGTCACTGTACAATGCTTGAGCTAAGTTTAGCACAGGAAGGCCTTTCCGTCTCCTATATGTTTTTAGAGTCATGTTTCCCTACAATTCTCTAAGGTGTTTTCTTATAATGTTGAATGTAGGACAAGTAGATTTCAAAGCAGGTGTCATTGTGTCCTCCACCATTGCCACTGATTTTTAATAAAGTATGATTTCTTGACAAGTGGTCAAGGAAAAGTTGTCAGTAACCAAAAGAATGCTGGAATGCAGATTTACACCATTTTGGATAAGTGTCTGCCAAATACCATAACCATACCATTACAATAATTAAACTTGAGTATAGCTAGAATACAAACTTGTGAATAATAAATTCCTTGGCTGAGGAGTGGGGTTGTAAAAAACAACAACAAAGAAAAAACAGCAAATGCAAAAACAGTATTTTCAAGCTGCTCTGAGTCTCTGGCTGCCTGGAGTCACACAGAAGGCAAGACCTCAGTTATCACTCCCTTGCGTGTGTGTGTGTGTGTGTATGGAGGGGGGACTTTTGTCACGGTGTCCTGAGCCATCAATTCATCAGCCTCCCCATGTCTGCTCGGCAACAGTCATCCTCCTGGTTCAGCTCTGACACCCCTCTTCATCCATGACAGGCCTGCTGAATGATGCATTAGCCCAGGCCTATCATGCTTTAAATGGCCTCATCATTTTGGTAAATCCAGCCTTTCCCCTTCGTCTTTTCTCCTCACTCTCTCTTTTTTTCCTCTCTTCTCCATTGCCTCCCACCACCCATCCCCCTCCACCACCTCCCTCAGCTCGAGTGATAGGACAGCTGATGGCGGAGAAGTTCTGCTACCTTTCAAGTTTCAAAAACTGAGGCGCCGTCACGTGCGACGGCCGCACCAAGGGAGAAAAGGAATGGGTGGGGGGCGGAGGGAAATGTGTGTGTGTTTGGGGGGGGGGGGAGTCTGTCAGCAGTGATGTCAAAAGCTTCAGTTTTTTAGTGAGCAATTAGGGGTTTCATCATCGCTGAGAGATGTCAGGACTCATTAAGGCTCAACAACAGCTAATTGCTACAAGGTTAAAATTGCAGATCTGACGGCATTATATTTTAAGTGACAGACTCCGATACAGTGGTGCTTTCACAGACAGAGGAACACTGCCATAAAGTGTGTGTGTGAGAGAGAAAAGAGAGAGATAGCAAAAGGGAAAGAAATACGTAATGTAGGTGTGTGTGTGTTTCAGGAGGAGGGGTAAATAGGAGAGAAAGAAGCAACTGAAATCAGTACACATCAGACATGTGGCCGGTTCTGTTTGCACCATCCTTTCTGAATGGGCTTCTTTCCGTACGGTCCTCTGTCTTGTGAAAGGAGAGAGCAATTCCTCCTAGCAGTGTCCTCTCCTTGCCAAGGCCTTTTGCTCCACTATCCATTTATATGCTGTCGTGTCCCGCCGCCCTAATGGTCATTAAGTGCAGAAACGTTATTGTGAATTAATTAGCCGAAGCCTGAGCTAATTGTAGAAAAGACTTTGTGCCCGAAGGACTCGGCACACTTAAGCTGGTCAGCACCTCTGCCTGTTTGCCATATCATAACGACAGAAGCAGGAGAAAAAAAGAAGCCCCTTTAATTGTGGTCAGTTTCTATCTCTCTCTCTCTCACATTCACATTCTCTTTCTAATCTCTTGCATCAGTTTGTCCTTTGCACAGTCAATGAAGTGGGCCAATGTGAGGACTTGGAAATTTGGGACCAGCATGTACAAGACAAAAAAAAAAAGAGTTTTTTTTTTAATCTGGAGCTGAATGAATTATAGATTGGGGCATCCATGCTGAGGCAGCCAGTGGAGTCATTTCTTTCAAGTGAGCAGTTGTTTACCCTTCGCTTCTCTCCCCTCCTTTTAGAGTGGAATACCTGATCCTTTGAACTGATTGTTTGTTTAACCGCTGTTGGGAAGGGAGAATCCCCGAGGTCTGAACAAGTGTTGATCTAAGATTGGATTGAAAATCTCCTAATGAGGAACTCTTTGGATAATTAGCGATAGCTCCAAATGCTTGTGGATAATTTGAGTACTTCGCCACACAGTTCAGGGAGGCGAGGAGAAGGAAGGTGGTGGTAGGGGGGTGGGGGAGAAGTTGCATGGAGGGGTGGTGTGTGTGTGGGGGGGGATGAAAGAAGATAAGACCAGAGAACGAGCGAGAGCGAGGGTTAATGAAAATTATTACATCAACTTGGTCGCTACCTTTTGGTGGTTTTTCTCCTTTGTTCTGCTCGCCTGCGTGGAGTCATGGCGAGTGCAAGCGAACAATTAGCTGGGCGCGTCAGTGCGAGCTCAGGGAGCTGCCGGGGAGAGAGCTCGGGAGAGCGGGAGAGGGAGGGAGCGTTCACCGAGAGGCTCAGCTTCGTCGTGGTAATTAAATGGCCAGAAGAGTCTACCACGCGGGCCTCAGAGGAAATGAGGTGATGGCTCTGAGAGACCATAACACCCACACACACACAACACCCCCCCTTCCCAATCTACACCGCCACACCTTGGCATTCACCTCAGACGCTCTCTGTGGTGGTCAGTGGGATGCCACAAACAAAACAAAAAATGGTAATCATACAAGTCCTGGCTAGCTCATCAGCAAACCGTGGGTGATTTAGCAGTTGATATGTTCAGTGATTGATCTGACGAGGCGGGGGTCTGACGTGAGGACACCAGCTGTTTGTGCGAATGGAATGCTTCATCAGTTTGACACTCGAACTGCGTCTCGCAAAACAACACACGCTTGTTTCTCAATTCCCGGAATGCCCCAAGATGCCCCCTCAAGCACTAAGCAGGCATTTCCTTTGCACGGCGCGATATGTCTGTTTCTCAGCAGCTAAGTAACTTCTCAATTACACCCGCTCCCCCTCACCGTCACCATTTTATTTTTATGAGAGATGCTGTCTCCAAATTTTCATCTGTTTTTGGGGGTGTTTTCATATTTGCTGTTGTTTTAACTTGTTGTTGACATGGCTGCTGTTTCTGGGGTGCCTCAGAGAAGTGTCTGTGTGTATGTGTAATGGGCAAGTGTGTGTGTGTGTGTGTGTGTGTGTGTGTGTGTGTGTACGCCAAGGCTCCTGCAGAGGACCGTGGCGTGTCAGAGTTAATTACGTTTTTAAATTGAGGTTGTCTGTGGGCCAGCTACCGGGGACGAGTGACAAAGCCAGGCTATTAAGTGCAACGAGGGTGTGAAGAAATGGGACTGAGATGAGTTAGCGGATACCTGTGAGGCACAAGCCCGGGCCTGCCGCCTGGCAGAAATGTGATTAGGACCCGGCGCTAAGCGTCAGCAGGCCATCTTCCCACTTCTCTGCTCTGGGTATCGGGCTAGAAAACAAGTTGTTGATTGCTGCTGAATTGCTGAAGTTTTTTTTGTTCTTGTTTGGTCGTTTCTCTTTTTTTTTGCTATGACATGCAACAGCTAAGGCCTGTGAAGACTAGCATGCAGTGGGTGCCCTCTCTAACTCTTCCCTCTAACACTCTATTTATAGACAGACACTCACACCTGCTACACGGATATGGACATGCAGGCTAGATGGTGGATGAGATGTAAGGGGGTGGGGGGGGGGTAGTGCTCACTTTTCACAGGCGAACGTGGCTCCTCGACTATTATGACTTATGGTTGGTGGAACAAGCGTAGGCCTGCCCTGAAGGCCTAATCATCATACGGTATAATGATGGGGAGCATCTTCTGGTTACATTGGAAATTGTGTATGCAGGAAGGTGAGTAATATTTACATGAAGTGGCATGAAGTGGCAGCATGTCCAAGTGATGTACCGTCACAGAAAGCTGTCGGTTGTTTTGAAACTGGCCATAAATAAAGCTGTGTAGATTATTTGCAGAGCATGGAACACACGCCATCGCATCACAAATGGAAGTTACTCTTCAGTAGAATAAAAATAATAATGTATTTTAAGAAAAACAAAACATCATTTCATAGTCATTTAAGCACAATTTACTACTCACAAACCATTCATCCATTTTCTGGTAGGATCAGTTTTCACTATTTCACTATTTCTAGCGTTGTCGTACACAAGAGTGAGAGGCAGCAACAGTGATGTGGTGTGCTTAAGAGCGATAGAAGTCTCCTGCTGAAACCTTTCCCCTCTTCTTTCTCTCCGCAACTCATGGCCACTGGCCATTGCTCTCTGCCATGTCTGGAAAACTGGAGAGGGAGAAAGTGAGAAAGCTAGAGTGAGAAACGAGGAAGAGAGAGCGAGAGAGAGTGAGAAAGTGTGTGAGGAGAGAGAGAAACACAAAACAACCTGCCTTCTCTCCTGACTTGAGGGATGCTCTTTTTTTTGTTTTTTGAAGCGCATTCTTCTCCTCCTGGCCTCCCAGTGCAGGCGGCCCCCTCAGCTGAAACGATTTGCTGCTCACAATGCCTCAGCTTAACCAGCCAGGTCAGGTCAAGTTGACCCAGACAATAGACCTCAGTCTCTTCACCAAGACTTGAACCAAAGCAACCCATAGTGGCTACCAGGAGAGTGGGAGGTGGTGGAGGAAGGAATGGGGGTGTTCGTGCTGGTGCTGGTGGTGCTGGTTGTGGGAGTTACACAGACAAAAGCCCTCGCTCAACTCGCTCATCTCCCTGAACAACAGACGCTTGTTTAATTTACTCCACAGAAAAAAAGCCGGATATTTACTTTCAATTTCTACTGCTGCTTATAGCAATTTCTCATTTTTTAGAAGAAAAATTTCTGAATATTTTCAAAGCGATGTATTAGCCAAAGAAAGCTTTTATGTCAATTTGCTAATGAGATTTGCATCTGAAATGGATCTTTGTAGAGGCACTGTCAATTACAACTGCTTTTGATAAGAAAAAGGCATTTTCCCTATCATGTTGTCAGTCTGAACATCATAGAATTACTGATTAATGGTTTAATGGTTATTTGTTCAACTGAAATAGGGATAATGATGAAAACTGGATCGGCCAAATTTACCACAGGGATTAACATACATCAAAAGTTTTATCATAAGCACTTAATTGTTGGCTCATGAGACGCTAGTTGTATTCAGATTCTCCTCTACAGCCCTTATTGAATTCATGATTTAAAAATGAAAGTGTACAATTCTGTACCTGTGGGTGTTCTTATATGTTGGCATGTAGTTCTTTATCTGTTGATGGAAAAGTCCAGAAATATTACATCTGAAGCTTATCTCCAAACAGCCCAATGACTAGTTTGCATGTTTGAGTTTATAAAAGCCATTTTTTCCCTCAAATAGTGGCTTCATTAAAAAGAGATTTTTTGAGAGGTGAGGTGCCATTCCATAGCTAGTAAACACCCACAGCACTTCGATATTAATCTATTTTTGAACCACTGCTCCCCCATGAAAACCCTCATATTTGGCTATACCCATTAAAATCAGGGGCACATCGGTTCATCGGTGAACTTATTAATGACCTGTATCTCCATCCACCCTCCCTCTTTCCCGGCGTTGATGATTTTCCTTCCATTCAACCACAGGCCACCTTCATAAGCTGTTCATCTGCATTTGATTGGTCGCTCTCACTCGGGCAGTTAATTCACTCTCAGGTACCCCAGGGTGCACCTGGAGTCTCTGTCTATGAACTCAACACAGCTTTGACTTTATGCTTCCACGGCCAAGCACTGCTTGTGATTTCTGTGAACACTTCAGCATGGTGAAGTGGATGAAGGCAAACTCAGAAAGTGCCAGATGAAGAGAGAGAGACCAAGAGACAAGGGGGAGTAGGAAAAAGAGAGAGAGAGAGATATGGGAAGATAGAGAGGGAGGGAGAGCGTGTGTTAATCACTCCAGCGAGCTGTGCTGTACAGAAGGAGAGCCAATTACAGCCTGTGTAACGATAATAGGGAGGTAATTGCTTGTTGTCAGCAATACCCACTTAAGGCCCTGTGGCCTCAGGTCACAGGCAGACCCATCCCTCTCCCATGCAGAGAACAAAGGCTCGCAGCTGAGATCCCCCCGCAACATTTGGCCATCCGCACTGGCTGCCTGTGCAGCGGAGAGTGAGTGCAGTCAGCCAGGCCTGCATAAACACACACACTCACACATACACAGACAGGCCTGCACACACACACACAAACACACACCGACAGATGTGTATACACACACAAAGACACACACCAACAGACTTGCATGTACACACATACACACAAACATCGACAGACGTGCACACACACACACACACACACACACACACACACACATCAGACACAAACACGGACAGCCGTGCATGCGCACGCACACACGCACACACGCACACACATACACACACGCACACACACAAATTATATAGACCACATATTCAAGTGTAAACACAAACACACACACTGATACACAAATTCGACCACCCCCTCTCACTCCTTCATTCACCACTGAAACTGAGGCAGGCCCAAAAACACAAACCCATGCAGTTACAAGCACACATGCTCAGACACACTTTACAGTATAAAACCTTAAACCATAAACCTTTACTGAGACGGATTTCACTCAAGTGGAAAATGCACCCACTCCCTCATGCAAAACACAGTACACTAGCGTGTTCATGTGAACCCTTCTATACACACACACACACACGCTAACACACACATGCACCGAATGCACACAACCTCGCGGCGACGACAATGGCGCGCTTGGCAATGCGGGCGAGACGCATATCTGATTTGTCACATTTGAAACGCTAATGTTTAAACCAAAAGGAAGAGCACCCAGTAATGTGTTCATTCATCTGCATAAACACCACCTGTCCCACGCCCAGACAGCTCCTTCAAGCGGCGGAAAAAGTTTTCTGTGGCAGCCCCGGTGCCAGCCAGCCAATCAGGCGCGGCCCAGCTGTGGCTCTTTCTGCGAAACCCCGGAATCATTTTCAAGTGTCAGAAAGTGCTCGGAGAAGCGCTGCTGGTGCTGCAGAGAGATAGAGAGGGAGAGAGAGAGAGGGAGAGGGAGAAAGAGAGAGGGAGAGAGAGAGAGCACTTTCATTTCATGTCACTCCGCCAGCGAGATGGAGAGGCGACATGATAACAAAAAGAAAACAGGGCACGCGATCACGATTGACATTCGGAGAGGAAGGTAATGTATGCTGCCCCCTTATTTACACGAGACACTCCTGCATATATCCCCTAAGTTGTGCTTGAAGGGTAATTTGGAGTGTATTCAGCACATTGCAACAGCACTCCCCCTACACACACACACACACACACACATCTCATCATTTGTCTGCGGCGTATGCAATGACTTATCAAAATCCACAGCCGCATTGATCAGCGTGACTCCTTTTATAGCGTTATCATCTCCAGAACACTGCTTCAGTGCCAAAGACCGTGTTTATTTGTTTGTTTTTGTGTGGATGCTTTTTTTCCCCTTCTCCCCCTCTCTCAGGCATCTTTTTCTTCTTGCTTCTTTATCTCGCTGTCTAAGCCGGAATAATAGTCTGTCACCATCTCATCCTTAACTGCAGTCAAGGAGCTGAATGTTTTCCTCTCCCCGTGTTTTTAATCAAAGGAGGCTGGTGTCTCCGGTGACAAGTTGCACAGATGCAGTCGGGACCAGATTCTTCTGGCAGAGAGAGGAGAATTCTTGGAATGGTTAAGCCTTCCAATTTAAGTTCTGTGAGCATGTTAACATTGGGATCTGTTTGAGACGGTGTGCACAGGGCTGTATAGGTCATCTATAGGCCATGCACTGACTATCTCTCCAGCTTCACCGCCACATATACAGTCAAGCTAATGCAGGCACTTAGATCTCCGCTTTTATTAGCTCTACGGAAAAAGCCACATTGAGTAAATACAATTTCATTGTGTCCACATAATAAAACAAGATGCCATCTGCACTTATGAAATCTTATTACCAAAATTGTTCTCTTTGTTCGACATCATCCTGTCCAGCTGAGCAACTCCAAGTTGAGCGTCCGATGAATGAAATATAGTGCATTATCTCAGCAGCATTGGCCAGGCTTTGTTTTCCAGTTCTTCAAAGCAATAAAATAAATGACACACTCCCTTTGATAGTAGTAATGATGGGCAATTGTGACCGTGACACAAAGTGCGGTTTAAGTAATGGCTTCCACTCGGCCCAGAAGAGGCTTTTAGAGGCTGGATTGTGAGCGGGTTGCAGCGAGATGAACAGTCGAGTCAGGCGAGTGATCCGCACAAGGGTTCGGGGAAGAAAGCAACAATTAGAGATCATTTGGCAAAGAAGCTTTCCTATCGCTCTTACTCCAGGGCCCTTTTGTCTTTTGTCGACCTGGAGGCTGAAAGCATAGGAGAGGAAGAGTAAGAGGGTGAGAGAGAGAGAGAGGGAGTAGAAGAGAGAATGAGTGAATGACTGAGAGAGATAGATGGAAGAGAGATATCTCTGATACCCAGGGGGAAAGCAAATTGTCTTTCATCTGTCGTGGACGGTGGAGCACAAAAGCCAGAGTTGACCCCCACCCTCAGAAAAAAAAAACCTGCTTTAATCAAGCTAATGCAGCCAGTAGATGTGGGAGAAGCCCAGCGTCGCCAGCAGAAAGCCCTGCAGATCGAGGCCTTCAGCCCACAGGCTTTCAGCTGGGCTCTGCGGCTCAAGCTCCAAGACCCTGGGAGGTGGAGAGGGCAGTCGTGGCTGCGGGACTCTGGTTCACAAGACATGGGGGCACCACTCAAACAACCTGTCACATACACAGACAGCCTGCTCTTAGTCCTGTGTATCATTCCGTTTCCTCCTGTCTTCCCTCGCTCTCTCTCTCCCTCAACCCGATCTCTCATTCCAATTCTCTCTCTCTCTCTGTCTCCTCAGTGGCTAAGTCCACATAAGGCACTTGTGATATGAGAGGGTGATGGACCTTTGTTTAGTTCAAAGGTTTATACCTCTTTATAGCAGGGGCCTTTGTGGAGTTTGGGCCCCTGAAATATGTATCACTGTCCCTTTCATACTTGCCATCATAGAGAGGGAAGGAGGAAAGAAAAAAAAAAATCAAAGTCCAAAATCCAAATCAAAATTTCTTTCACCCCTCCAGCCCTCCGTCCCCACAAAAAAGGCAGTTTGAAATTCACGGTCCACACAATCATTGGGTGTCCTGTCAACTGGAGGGACAGTGGGGCAGGACAGACTATGCCCGTTGTTATTGTAGTCACTTTCAAGCACCAATAAGACGCAACAAAAGTTCAATGACAGATGGTGAAAACAGGAGCTTTCTTATGAGATCTGGGGTTATTTGTGTAACAGGGGACATTGTTCCACGATTCTTCATTTTGTCTTAGCACGGCTTTTTCATGAGAAGGGAAGCTTATGGGTCTAAAAGGTACAACAACAAAAAAGTAAATGAATTCTCTCCCCCTAGTTGATTCTGGTGAGAGTGAGATAATCCACTTCAAGGCATGAGTTACACTGTTTTTGCACGGAGAGGATCTTCACCCTCCTCTTTGTCTGTTAGATTCGTTAAAGACACATCATATGGATTATCCTTTACTGATACATTAGCATAATTAGTTCCACCCTGACCTCTCAACCGCATGTTTTATCATATCAAATAGACCCTTGATACCTTTAATATTATATGAAATGCAATCTAATATTGTTCAGCTTCTGGTCATTTGCCAATGGCTTTTTATAAACAAAATTATCCTTGACTTATTCATCCCCTATGATCCTACTGATCCAACATCAGCTTCACCCCTCAAACATCACCACCACCCACCCCCCACATCCACCACTCTCCATGCGCCTGATACTCTGACCCCTCTACCTCTTAGGGGGTGGACCAGTTGCTTTAGATCAAACAGCATCAGAGACAGGAGGAACCAGGAGAGCCTGCCTCTTCTCTCTTGCTGGCCTGTGCTCACCGACCCCCCGGGGTCGCCTTGGACTGCCACTGCTGGGGAACGTCGCCTCGGCCAGAGTCCCTCACCACCAGGCACCCCCCCCCCCCCCCCCCCCCATGCATCTGTGATCAGCTAATCAGGAGGGAGGATCCAGATAGGATTAGGGGCATCCCAGCGGAGTCCGTTAATGAGGAACTACAGTCATGACATCTCAAACAGGACCCCAAGAAAGCGGAGGTGAGGAGGGGAGGCTGGGGGGGGGGGGGCAGAGAGCATGGCGCAAAGCAACAACCCCCCCCCCCCCCTCCCCAGCCTCCACTAGCCCCCTGCCACTGATCTTACAGTAGAGCTAAAGCCGTACTCACAGATGAAACACAGGGGGCTCAATGCTAACGCTAACAATCACAGGCACCAGCTGCTCCTACTGGGGTAAGTAAGTGATTAGCCAAACCCAAAGGATGCCAGGGATAAGATAAGAAAAGAGAAAGGAAGAGAGAGAGAGAGAGGAGAAAACAAGAGAGACAGGGGGAGAGAAACAGAAAGGGACAGCTCCCCCACTTTGTCTCTCTAAAGATCCACATTATTAATGCGCACAGTCTTAGATGTGGCCACCTGCTGCTGGTGTATTCAATGAATATCATGGGGACGTTTGCGCCTTGCGTTCGTGTTTGCGGAACAGAACATACGCGGAAGATTACAAACGGGTTGCTTCAAATGCTAAGAGGAACAAATGGCTGGTGTGTGTGTTTGTGTGTGTGTGTGTGTGTGTTCAGTGCCAGAAACATGAGAGCAGTCTGGGTCCTGGGCTATTTGGTGTTCCAGGTGTCAGGATGGAAGCACAGCTTTGGCATATGTGGCTTTTTACGATGCTCCTGTTCAGGAATGTCAAAATGAGAGATATGAAAATTTGCCTGCTGCCAGGAGAAGAAAGTCTTCCACCCAAATTCAATGTGAAGCAAGATCTATAAATGACAACATGAGAAATGCTATGTTGAAGAAAACATAAAAAATTGTTAGATTGGATTAATTTACATGAATGAGTGAATTAACTTTTGTACCGACTGTCATTTGATTCTAGTTCAAGATATTAAACTCACTAATCAGAAGGCTAATATATCACTCATAGGGACTAGCAGTGCCGCAGTAGCACACAGCTGAGTGAGATCTCCGTATTTGCCCAGGTGGATGAGGGGCTGGGCACGGCGCCTGGTGAGATTTTTGTTTTGAATCTGGGTCAGGATTATTGTACGATGTTTGATCTTGTACATCCACCCCCCTGTTACATCCCACACTGATTAAACATTCAAGCATTTTCGTGGCCACGAACATGAACAGCGAAAATCACTTTTCCTGCCAAAGCCTGCAAAAAAGCATAGACCCGCTGGCCTGTGAAACATGACACGGTGTACCTGCATCCGTGGACGTGCCAATTGGTCATGGAGCTAAAAGGTGGTTGGAGGTGCACGTCAGTGAAAAGTGCCCGTCTCCAGGGTTTGCTAGGGACCAGACAGGCCATTTAATTGAGTGGTGTGGCAGCCATATGAGGGGACACAGAGACAGGGCGCTCCCGGGCATGCCGCTGTTTTGGACTTTAGCAGAAGTGCTTAGCTCCGCACCTGCCGAATGCAGACAGAGGAACAGACCAACCCCCCCGCCCCCCTAACACACACACACACACGCGCACAACCAGCTCCCCTCTGCCCTACGGATGAATCAGTAACCCCTCTCTCATACCCTTCCTCATCAGGACGTTTGCTGACCCAACCCCAGACCAGACACCCTGAAGTAAGAAGCACATGCCTGTTACAGACATGCATCTGAATGGCCTCTCACATTCCTGTTGACTTGAATTAGCATTCATGCCACCCGTAATGGCGTGTCTTTTACAATCACATCAGTGCCATGCTTTTCCTATCTGTTTTGTAAATCATGAGGGGAACGGGAGAAGGGTATCAAAATCTGGCCCTTGACACAGATCCAACAAGACTGCGTGCTTGCCATCGGAAATTTTTCATACACGGCCCAATAATAAACTGGTCACTTGTGGAGCGCTTATGATCAATCTCTGCCGTAAATTGGATGTGTTGACTCCGACTCTGACAGAGTGTGTTTTTTTGTTGTTGATCCCTCTCACTAAAACAACCTCAGCATACCCTTTAAATTGGCCCCCGTTCCCGCAGGGGTCAAATAACAGATTAATAGGTTGGGTAATGAGCTCCCCGGAGTGTCCGTTGCACTCATCCCCCCACAGCCCCCCCTCCACTCCTCCGACCCCCCCCCCCCCTCCCTATATTACACCCTCTCTCTCCCTTGTGATAGATAGTGGCAAGCATCATTCACACATCACCCAGACAAATGACTGCGATGCCATTTGTGTGAAGGAGATGCATCCGCTGTCAGGTCTGAAGTATGGCTTTCCTTTGTGTAGGAGTTAGTCTCTTAAGCTTTACGTGTCGATGTCTCATTTTTCCCCCCCTCTGTCTCACTCCCTTGTTTTGCCCTCTGGTCTCCGGGCTAAGAGCGATTGGATCGAGACAGTGTGTCACTCCGTCTTGGCCTACAGGGAAAAACAACAACAATAACAATAGGTAGAGTCTTTTTTTCCCTCCATGTCAGAGACTGCCCTTTGTTGTGATATGTTTTTCAACCTTTAAGTTATTTAAAAAAATGGTGAGAACAAAGATGTACAAGTACAAAAACTTTCAGTGAACAAGAAGGATTGACCGTAGGTCTTCTGATTAGGACAACCCAAGTACTTAAGACTTTGCTTCATTTCTAACGGAAAAGATCTCTGTATGTGAGCTAATATGAAAAGTCATAACCATATTTGTTTTGAAGTGGACCTATTTTTCAAACCATTAAAGGAAAACACCACCCAATGTCAGTAGTAATATATGTTCTTACTTTAACTTTCACGAGTTGAGTCATACCTCTCCCGTGTCGGTACATGCACTCAAATGCTCTGGTGCGCGGCGCGAATGTGTTAGCATGTTGCTATGCTAGCGGGCTCAGACGTAGCCATAGAGGGAGGGAGATAGTAGTAATCAAAAACATCCACGTTTTCCCTACTTAAATACAGTTGCACGAGTAGTTGATAAAAATGTGTAAGGTCACAACATGAAACGTGGCGATTTTCCAAGCGAATAAACAGGAGAACTACAATGTGTGGCGCAATAGCACTTGGGAGTACTTCGACCTAGCGTAGTAATATTAATTAACACCTAATGTGTTAATTAATATTACCTAATGGGTGGCGTGTTCCTTTAACTATACAATGTGTCTTTGCAAACTATTCACCCTATCAAAATAGAGAGGAAGGTAAAGGACTACAGTGAAAAGCTGGTGAGGCTCATCAAGTGAGCAAGGCATGAATGTACTTAAACATGGCACCATCTTCAAATTAAGTTAGATGAATGCTACCATAAATACAATGATGTAATGAACAGCCATGACCATAATTACACAAGGCAGCGACAAACAAGTGTCTGGACAGGGCTATCGCCGCTGCCTCCAGTGCAGATCCAGTGCTCTGACATGTCTGTCCAGAGACATTACCCAGGCAGGGAGCGTTCTGGAGGGGGAGTGGGGGTGGAGAGGGCAGCGTGTGGTTGGGGCTGGGGAGGACGAGCTGTCCTGGAGTGGCAGGGGCCGCTGTTCAGCAGTGGTGATTGCTTTATGCTGCTCCATGCTGTGCTGCTAATGACCTCTGTGTTTCTGCATTAATGCTCCAAGCTGCCATGTGCTTGGTGTGTGTGTGTGTCTCTGTCTTTCTGTCTGTGTGTGTGTGTGTGTGTGTGTGTGCGTTTGAGTGTGCGTTTGAGTGTGCATGTGTGTGTGTGTGTGTGTGTATAATTAGAGGGGGGTAGTTTAAGTCCGTGGCTTATTCACATCTCTTCTTAACCAGCCACGGAAGAATGAAGTAATCTCCTGTCGATGATCTCATCAGCAACATTTGTTGATTTTGGTGTCCACCATAGAGAAGTTTTATCACAGGGTGTGAGTTTCATTTTCAAACTGAACATGGCATTTTAATATGAGGGACTGTTGTGTAATCCCTATGTAATTACACAGGTATTAAGACACAATGTGTGAAATGTAACAGACTAAACTAAATTCAGTTGATAATCTATCCTTTGAACATAATACTATTAAATACAGTACATGAATTTATGTAACTCTGCAATGGGGCATACCATTTATTCGTATTATGCTTTTGCAGTATGATGCCAGTTAAGTTATTTTTAAAATCTACAGCATTGCATTGTACTTGTTTTCTAAATCTTTGGGCCTATTGAAACATCTTTCCAAAACGCTTTGACAAAAAGGCGTATAACTGCACCCTCCTTCAGCTTTGTGCTCATACATGTAGCCGCCTTGCTGACCTCACGGAGTCTAGAGGGTTATTCCACACGCAACTCTGAGTCTGGCATGGCCCTGTGTGTAGCATTCTTGGAACCTAAAGCTTCATCCGGCTTAAGATACCCTCTCCTGCTGCTAAAAATAATCTGATTGGTTGAACAACAAAAACTCCACCATCTTTCTTCCTCGTTTGTCTTCTGTCATGTCCTGGCTCTCTGTATTGGGCTACATGGGTGTGTACACAAGGCTGTTGGTAATGACCGACATGTGAAATGGCGGTGAGACCGCGGAGTTTTGCTTCTGCTCTGAGCGGGATCCCTTTATTATGCCCCACCATTAAGAGTGCTCTATAGTCGGGGTACTAGTAGTAGTAGTAGTAGTAACACTTTATTTGTCCCAGAAGGGCAATTAATTTGCAGAGGTAGCATGCAAGGTTACACACACACACATAAACACACACACACACACACACACGCTTCCACAAGATAAGTCAAAACACAGAATTAAAATAAGTCGAAGCACAGAATTAAAAATAATAAATAGAAAGAGAAGTGTATGGGGCAGAGGGTTATCTCCGTGTCCTAGAGTTCAGTAACAGCAGATGGTATGAAGGAGCGTTTGTATCTGTTGGTTCGGGCTAATGGATATTTAAAACAGGAACCAGAGGGTAAGATCTCAAATTCGCTGTGCAGAGGGTGGGTATAATTTAACAGGATGGATTCAGCCTTCTTAATTGCCTGTTCCTCATACAGCATTGACATACTTCTCTGTTGGACACCAGTGACTCTACTACACACCTTAATGACTTTAGAAATGGCATTTTTCTGTTTCACATTGAGCAGGGCATACCAACAGATGGCTGAGAAGGTAAGTATTGACTATGGCCGGCCAGATCCATCTGGCTCCACACTTCAGTCTGAATGGGGATCATTTGATGTGTTGTTTTTGTTGTTGTTGTTGTTGTTATTGTGTGTGTCTTTGTGTATTCTCATAAGAAAAGACAACAAATACAATTCACACAATGAGAGAATGTGGGGTGAGGTTCATTGTATTGCTGAAAATGCCAAATTGTCTTTGATACTACCCATACTCTTTTTTAGGCTAGTGATCATTAAAAGTTTTGGAAGTTGTTTTAGATTTTTTTTTGTATCAGCAAACTGTTTTATTGTTAACTGAGCTGTGATGAGATATTGTACATTCAAATTAAGATTATTCATAGCTAAGAACAATGTGATAACAAAAGATAATACAAAAATATTTGCCATATTTTTTGGTTGTCTGAATTTTGGTAGTCTCGCACTATGATTATATATCAACTGCATTAACTCTACGATGTCCATTATTAAACCATTTTGTGACAACCCTAACCAAGGTAACCCTAAGAATCTTCTTCAAGCCATTAACCAGTGTAACTGCCCAGGAATGGCCATTAAAACAGAACACACAGACTGCCCCTGCTAAATGTATCTGTGCATCTATGCATCTTCACAACCTATTCATCTAATTTTGTCATGAGTTGAGTAACGATAGAAGCAGGCATTAAATGAATTAAATGTTTCATCACATCAAACATTCTCTTAGACTAGAGTTAGCTGTTAGCTGGCCCTGCTTGACAAACACACACATATTTTTTTTAGTTAGGTATTTCTTTTTTCCCATCTGTGAGCTTGGTTTATTTGTGCAGAAAACACATATGTAAACCAGAGTGTGATGAAAACAGAAGAAGAGCGGTGAAAAGAACAAATGACTACATTTTTCATCAACTAATTAGCGCTTTGCCTTGCCCTGTTTGTGTGTGTGTTTACTTGGCAAGAATTTCAGAGAGCGGCCACAGAAAGGAAATGTTTGGCCTCGGTTCCTCTCTCTCATTCACTCTCTCTCGCTCTCTCACTCTCTCGGTTGCAGGCTGTACTGGTTAAATGGTTACCATGTGACTCCCGCATCATTAGCCGGACCAGGCCTGGAGGAGAGAGTGCATCGAGCCTTTGAAATCACTCCAGTCTCCTAGCTCAGTCCCCTCTCTCCTCTCAACTTACTTCTTGAAGTTTCTTTTCACTGAAAATAGAGAGAGAAAGAGAGAGAGAGAGCGTGTGTGTGTGTGTGTGTGTGTGTTAGAGTGTGTGTGAGAGAGAGGGAGAAGAGAGACCACTCCTCAGGAAAAAAAGCAAAGGATTCTGTTTTTTAATCTGGAGAATGAGTGCTTTGCCATGAAGCCAGGCTCAAGAGTGAGTGCCTTACGGGGCCAGCGAGTGTATTAATATTTAAATTCCGATCCAGATAATCAATAGAAGAAGGGCACTTCTGTGTGCTGTTAGCCTCGTATGGGAGGCGATAATAGGGAGAAAAACCTCCTGATTAGCCTCTTTAGACACTCTCTGCTCTGTCTAGTGCTCAATACTTTAGCACTGATTATAACCTATTGAGGCAGAAAACTTAATCGAATATAACCTCTTTTGAATTCCTTGTTACCTCAATAGAGTGTCAAAAAGAGCATTCAGCGGTACGTGTAGTGAAATCGCCAGCCTGCCTAAATTGTCCCGCGTTTCTTCTTTGCATATGGTGAGCGAGGAGTGAGGAAAGTAAGAACCCTTTATGTGCTAAGATAATGCTCTGATATGGACGCCATAACGGGCATCAATGGGGGAACTTATATTTTATTCTTCTTTTCAGTGTACATAAAAATCCCCAGCTTAGAGTTTTTTGTCTTCTGAATGCTTTGAACTCCTTTCAGCCTTTAGGGGGACTTTTTGTGCTTTAGACGGTGGTGTGCATTCACTGTAAAAGCACTCAATGCCGCAAGACGTCCACAAGCAAAACTGCGAGTGTCTTAGGCTGGACCACACATCTAAGGCATTTGCATAATTTAGGGTAGGGAGAGAGAGACAGAGAGAAAAGAAGAAAGAAGAGAGAGAGAGAGTAATCTGGAAAAAAAGGGCCTGCTCATTTGAAATGAGTAGTGAAGCGATGCTGCATACCTCCCTCGACCTGTAGGGTTAACCGGTGCAAGTTTTGGTCAAAAACGCACTAACAACTGTTGAAACGAAACGTCTTGGGACGCAGACTTCTTGAGAGGGGCTGGGGGTCTTTGGCCATTGTTCCTTCCACAGTCGAGGCATCGTCGGTGGGGACGGACAAGAAGAATAACAACGAGAAGACGCAGACAAAGAGCCAAAGGAAGAAAAAAAAAAGTGTCTTGGTGGGCAGCGCGAGATCCAGGGATAATATCTCGTTTGAAGGGCCTGTAAGAAAGGAGAGACAGAAGGAGCTGAAGTAGTTGTTGTGTGGGTCTTGAAAGAGAGCAAGGCCAAAGCTGAACTGCTCAGTTCATTTTCCAGCTCAGTGGCCGACGTAAAGCCATCTGGGCCAGCTGCTAACAAGATTGGGCCTGAAGTTTACCTCCACAATGACCTAATCAGATTAAGAGCAACAAAGATCAAATAATGACCCAGCTTTGGGGCAAGTTCAGCAAGGCCCTTGATTGCAATGTGTGGTCCTTGAGATTCTTTTCTTTTTCTTTTTTTTACAAAAATAAGTATGAACTGAGTAAAGTTGTCAAATAATTTTTTTCCCCTGAGTGTGACAATGTGTGTGAGTGTAACGCCTCAACTAGTAAAATATTTTGAAGTCGGAGCTCTCATTGTTATTCATGTTGTGCAAAGCAGAAAAGATCTGCACACTTAAAAATGATATATTTTTGAGATCTTCAATCTAGAGATGGGCTTAAAAATGAAGCATGCCACATTTTCCCCCAAAAAAGTTGTGAAAGCAGAACGGAAGCTTAAAGTAATTACCACACACAGTCAGGACGCTTTGGGGAGGCGCACCACCCAGATTTCCCTGGATTTCGCTCAAGAGAGACGGAAACAGCAACGGAGAGACAACGTGGGGTGGCACAGGGAGAAGGCAACATGACTCCAGTAAGGGATATGATTAGGAAGTTTTCACTTTTTTGTTTTCTCTCTTTTCTGCTCTCTCTCTTTCTCTCTCTCATTCTCTCCCCCTCTCTCTCCCCTCCCCTGTCCTTAGTGAAGGGAGTAACGGGATTAAAGAGAGCAGCACCCAACGCATGATTGTCTGACAGCAGATGGTGCGCACTGCTTCACCTTTGAGAGAAGTTAATTAAGCCCGCCATATTGCGCCCATCCAGGGGAGAAATTGTAGATGAATATTGAGCAATCGAAACACTGCATCTCCTTTACAAGCCTCTCCAGGCTAGGGGATTGGGGAACTCTATTGAGGGGGGTGAAGGAGGAGTGGGTTAGTTAGGGGTGTAGGGGTGGGGTAGGATTGCGGAGGGAGACTGAATTATAGAGAGAGAGAAAGAGAGAGAGAGAGAGAGAGAATGAGACATTAATTCACGGCCAGGCCTCTGGACCCTTCCCACGTCTGCACTGCCGGGAGCAACAGGCTACGAGTGGGGTTCAGCCCCCAGTAAATGGTGCTCGCCATGCTGCCCGGCCCAATGAAAGGAGTCTGTGCAGCCCGAGTCTGCTGGGGGATATTAAATGGGTGAAGGGGACAGCAGGGGTGGAAGTGGGCTGTGGAGGTGGCTGCTGGTTGCTGGGCTTACCTCATTGAGACCCGCCAAGAAAAGACCACTCGCTGTTTGTTTCCATCAGTTATTGTTCAAAAAATTATTCCAACAAGTGACCTTGGATTGTATTGGAGCTGTAGAAAAGCGTTGTCAGCATTTTTAATAATACAAAAAAAATTATGTTTTTACAAAATGTACAAGTCTTCAAAATTATTTAATATATTGAAGAAAGAAAGAGTTTAGCAAATTCTTGCAGTGTTGGCTGCGGGCGAAGGCTTTCTTTTTCTCTGAGCCGCTCGGCGTTTTATTGGAAGGCAAGTGGGAAAGCTGGATTAAGACAGCCAAGTGAAATCAAAATAACAAAATAGTGTTCAAAGTGCACAACATGGTGGAGAGGGCCTGCTGAGCCCAATATAAAAGTAGGGGTCAAGCTTATTGTGAACTCTCTCTGTTAAGTTCCAGAGTTGGACATTACATATGATTAGAGGACCTCCGATGGGGGGGTTCCTGTTGAGGCACTTCCGCTCCAGATGAGCATTGCTAATTTCTTTGCCCCCCCATGACCATGGCAGCAGTTGCCATGCCAAAAGGCTTCACTTTTCTCCATGTTTGATGCTTAGCATGTATCCACCTCTCTTTCTCTCTCCCTCTCTTCCTCCCTTTCTCTCTGTCACTTACTTTCTTTTCCTTTTTTCTCTCCCTCACACTCTGGTTTCTTTTTTTAAAGTTGATTCAAGCCTAAACCACCCACTTTAGCTATTTCCGCAAATGTTTAATCCAGCTTAGTGAATTTTGGAGTTTCCAGGCACCTGTTTTAGAAAGGCTTTCTGGCAACGGAGAAAAGAGAAGTGCGTTTCTCAATGACTTCATCGATTTTCCTCAGTCTTCTTAGTTTTCTGTCTCAGCAAAATTAATTTTGTGAAAGACTTGTGACAAAAATCACAAAATTAAAAACCATTCTCTTGAGATGAGACAATCTTTCATTCTCAGAAGAATCAATACATGTTCTCCTTCAGGGCCCTTGTTACAGCACAAATACCTGTAAAATGTGCAACTGGAAAGGCTACATCTCAACTCTGAACACTGAAGCAGGAAGATGCCATGAACGTAGAGGAAGAAAAGACTGAGGAAAGAGAATACTCGGGTGCCATCAACCCAAACAACCGACCGTCTCTTCATTAAGTCTCTTGTCCTCTTGACTGTGTTTGACTAGTGGGCACTAGGCATTCTCTGCCTGTTGACTGTTTATGTGTGACCCCCCCCCCCCCACACACACACACATAAAAGCCTTTGACATCATATTATTGATCCCGTCCGCTCACACAAACCCTCGGAGATCCACCCTCTCATCTCTCTGTCACTTTACAAAAGGACCAGAATAAGCTGGGTGTGGAGAACTTAGTCTTCTCCAGCCTCAAACTTTTTATGGCCTTCAAAGAAAAGAAAGCCCTAGATATATTTCTTTCCTATAATAATTTTATTTGACTAACCTGGGGTGGTTAAATGTGAAAGTTGTTCTTTTTTTAAGTATAACTTAATGTCCAGGCACAGTAGGCGCCCGGGCCCTGACAGGTCTACTGATGTGTTGAGGGCTGACCTTTCGAGGTGTGAAAATTAGAGCAGGCCTCTGGAGCTGCGGTAGAAACAGCATCGTTCAGTCCAATTAAAGCTCCATACTTTTCCTCTGACCGGGCCGGCGGTGCATGAGAAAAACTGGTAATTACCACAAGATTACATTTCACTTTCCCCACCTTATCAGAATCGTTAAATTGAATCTGAGACCATCCAGCAGGTACACGAGTCCACTCACGATGTTTCATTTGTTCTAGGGAGACCTCCTAATTGCATACTATAGCAACTGATTTCGCTGTATAATGCACGGCACTTACAGGGGATGTGTGTTGAAGGGACAGACACTGTGACAAGCTCAAGTAATTATTCCTAAAATTAAACACTCAATTAAGCGAATCAGTGACTTTACCAAAATAACAATTCTTATAAATCTTGTCAAGAGGAACGCATGCAATCTATTTAATTGTAAAGTCTTATGCATTTGCATCAAGGTTCAGAGTTTATATCTGTAATGGTGGATAAGTGTATCATCTCCCTCATCTATCATCCTTTTACCAACCTACACAGAGGGGATTCTTCAGACATTGTAATTGCTTCAGTAACATCAGGAAAATAATCTGCTAATTAGACACTGTTATGATATGTTTACCACACTAATACCCCTTCACAAACAATCAATAACATGCATAGTGCATACATAATTAACTTGTATAGTTGTATGTTTTTGTGGATGTATATAACAACAACTGGAAAATAGGCAATGTTGCTTTTTCCACTTGATTGAGGAATACATCACAGAGCAGAAGTACTTCTCCTGGGGGAACCCTGGTGTCATGAGTGACCCCATCCCTCTCTGCCCTCCCTCCATCCGCCTGTCCTCAGGGCTCATTAGAGCGCCGGTCAGTCTAGCTAGGGTCTGTTACAGGGATGGGGGTTGGGGGGGGGGGGATGGGCTGATGTGAGCTCTGGAGGTGACACACACCAAACCTCCACCGCCACTTGCTGCTCCATAAGCTATAAATTGAATATGGTTTTATGCCAATCCGGCAATCACTTTCTCTTTCTCCCTCTCTCTCTCTCTCTCTCTCTCTCTCTTTCCCTCTTCCTAGGGCATTCTACTGAAGGCTAATGATGGGAGGAAACTTGAAGGCCTTGCTTCGGACGGCTTTTAATGAGACCCCCCCCCCATACTTTTTAAAGACCACAAAATGCCACCAATTTTTGCGCTGCCAATTTTCTCCCTCCACCGCAGCCCTTGAGAACCACCCTGGGAGAGGAAATATCATCACGTCGTCCAGGAAGTGGCCATAGCTGAAGAGGATGCCAGCATGGGTCTGCTCTCGGCGAGCGGCGAGAGACGCATTAAAATTCAGGAAATAATGGCTTTCTGTCATGTGCTCATCATGGCGTCCAGCTTTTCTTTTTTTTCTAATTAAAGCAAAGAGAAAAAGAGGAGAGAAGTTCTTTCAGCACCTATAGTGACTGCTGGAAGACAGAAAGAAACCAGGAGCGAGAGAGAGAAAGTGGAGGAGGAGGAAGGAGATGACAGGCTTCATCCTTTTCTTTAATTGTCCCTAACAAATGTCATCGTTTGCACCGAAGCCGCTCACCCCATGCTCTTGATGATAAGCACCTCACCCCCCCCCCCCCCAACCAGCCTTAAAAGCACATTTCATGTGTGAAACTAGCACTTGCTTTCTCAGGGAGATTCAGGCAAGTTTATTTTCTGGAAATTCTGGAAAGGGGGCGGGGGGTAGATAGATTTCAACTGAAACCGAAATGAAAAGAAAAACTTTGCAGTGTGAGGAATTTGCTGATATATGATCCTAAACTGGTTTATTTTTGATGCTATATCTTAAGGAGATTATGAAGCAACCAATTAATGGGGGACAATTGAGTGAATTTGTGTTACTCCATATGCATTGTTGGTTATGGCCTGTCATTGTTTCATTTAAATAGACTCCATTTCAAAGTAGTTGTCTTTGATTGCTGCAGGATTGTGTCTCTTTCATGGCACTTTCTAAGACTCTAAGATCTCCTTAACACCCAGCTTCTTTTCAAAACAGATCAGAAGCTTAGGTTCGCCTATAATCTGTTTGCGCTCTTCACAAACCTAATTTAGATTTAATCGAAAACAATCTGGATTGCCTGACTAGTCACTGGTCGTCGTGCTGGAATGCGTGTGTGTGTGTGTGTGTGTGTGAGAGAGAGAGAGTGAGCATCTTTACTACGCTGAATGTGTTGAGAAGACAAAACCCCCAGTAGTCCTTTTGCAGCTTTAGGAAGATTTACAAAAGAATAGCAAATCAGCCTGTTCCCCACCAAACCGAAAGCGTTTACAGAGAGTGTGCTCTTTGAACGCTCAGAACAAATTACAATCACAAACTTTTTCAACCACAGGGTTGCCTCACTGTATCTGAATTGAACCTTTTTAGGATGTTCACAGACTCTCTGGAGTAACCTGTCTTTTTCAGTTATCTTGTCTGTTGAGTAAATTACTGTTATTTTGCTGCAGTACATATTATTTGTGCATAAGATAAAAAGATATCAGGAAATAACAATATTTCTTTAAGGTTATTCAAATGTCAATGGATGACGAATTCAATACCAATGTTCAATATCAATGTTATGAAAAATAGATCCTGTACACAATATTATAGGGAAAGCAGGTGAAAGCCAACTTGTCTTTTGGTCAACAACTTTGAACAGGATGAAACGCATCCCAAAGCTGGAGTTGAAAACATGCGGGGACCTGCCTACTGGGCCTTCCTGAGGTTCTGGGGATTTGTTACTCTCCTACATTGATATTTGTATTTCTGCAACACTACAGAGAGTCCAAATCTACCTCCTCGCCCTTCCACCCCAACCTAAAGCCTGGCCATCCAGTTTAAGCTCATCTGTAACCTACTGCAGACTGGAGACATATCTGAGGAGGTAGAAATGAGCAGAGGGAAGGAAAGGAAGAGAGGAATGGAGGGGGAGAAGACAGAGAGGAATGGTGCAGGAGTACACTAGAGAACAGACTCGCACAATCCCCAGCAGATTCAAGTTGCTTGCAGAAAAAACAAAGCAGAAGAAAAACCATGCTGAGTAAACTTACTGAAGAAAAGCCATCACACCTCGACTATAACACTAGGAAGCTGAGGGAGGCTGTTGGCTTGCCCTGTTGTTGTTTTAGCGGTTGGGTATTTGTTTATTTCGTAATGTTTTTTATTGGCAGCTGCACACGTCTTCGGCAGATGGCTGCATGCTCTAACAGGGCTACCGGAGGACTGGCAGCGCGTACACACGAGGCCTGTTGCTCACGCTGCTCTCGGCTTGTCCGGCTAGCGGGATATGCTAATGCATTTAAATAGTGGAGCGCAGAATACACTTGTGTGTGAGATTTTTATAAGCTGGTGAAATGGTGTAAAAACAGACTAAATACAGATGCTGCTGGGCTTTTTTCTTCCTGCTCACAACCCCCAATCCTCTTTCTCTCTCTCTCTCTCTCTCTCTCTGTCAGTCTCTCTCTCTCTTTCTCTGTCAGTCTCCCTCTCTGTCTCTCCATTCCCTCACCCTCTCCCTTATCTTTTTTTAGTGCCAGTGAGAGGAGAAGTGCACATTGGTAGCTTGCAGGTAGTGGCGGGGCTACACAGTGAAGCTATGATATGTGACATGTGTTCCAAGCGGTATTTGTGAATCTCCCAAGGTCCTGTCATAGTTCCCGCTCAGTCGGTTAAGGGCTGTTATAGCCCACTTTAATCTCCCGTATTTAGGGCATGATTTTATTGGCAAACACAAAGCGCAGAGACAATGCTGTCTGATGTACTTACAAGAACGCCGTCTACATTTTTGCAAAAATGTTCTCATTTTGTCATCAGTCTGTGATGTACCGTTTCTCTGATTTACTCATAAAGAATAGGTCCTTCACTCCCAACAAAGCACACCACAATCTATGTCTGCAACTTGACATATTGAATATGGGCTTGTTTATAAGACAATTTTACAGTATGTATTCAAAACAGGGAGAAATAAATTCTAGTTGAATAATTAACAAACAATGTTCAGAGTTGTAACACATGCCCTGTGTTCGCGTACAACAAAGTGTAAACCCCGAGCAATTAGCTAATTCCTCTCTTTTACATTCTAAATGGGCTCTGATTAACCTGGGGCTGGCTGGGTGGCCACTGGTGCCGTCTGATTGCAGGGGCTTGCATTACTCATTCAAGGTCATGTCATTGCTGGGGGCCAGCGTGGACCCGGGCCCTGTCTAATGTGCTTTATCTCAAGAGTTAAACGCACAAAAATACCCCCGTGTGGGTGCACACGCACGCACGCACACACACACACACACACACACACACACATACACACACACATACACACACACACAGCGAAAGAAAGGGTTTGGTGACATGGCCCCACTTATGCAGTTGAGTTTTGCGAGCAATGCCAGTGTTTTTGCCCTCTGCTCTTTTTAAAAGAGTGTGCAGTGAGAAGGTCTCCCTGGTAGCATTTGACCAGGGATGGGGTGAGGGTGAGGGTGAGGGTGAGGGTAAGGGGGGGGGGGGGGGTGATGGTGGAGAGAAGAAGAGCTGGGGGGTCGAGGGCAGCAAACATCCTTTTTCCCAAAGCCCAGCGAAGGTGTCAGGCCGCACGGAGTCCGCATGACCTGTGTGCATGACATTCCACCGGGCACTTTTCCCAGACGCTCGCATTCTGATGGCTCCCAGGCCCCTAAGAAAGCGGAGCGGAGGGGGCGCGGGTGCGGGCGGGCAGTGGGGGAGGGGCCGGCGATGGCTAAGGACTGGCGACACAAACAAGGGCACCAGGCTTAATTTTCCTGGCAGAGAAACCTGGAAGAGGGGGATGGGGTGGGGGGATGTTGTTGTGGTCGAGCGGTTGGGGGCTGTTTGGAAGACTACAGTATAGAAAGAAAGAGAGAGAGAGAGAGAGAGAGAGAGAGAGAGAGAGAGAGAGAGAGAAAGAGAGAGAGAGTCTTTCTTTCTCCAGAGCCCGGGGCCCATAGCTGCTGAGTAAGGCAGTATGGCCCTGTGCTAATACTCCCTGACAGTAAATGTCATCAGAATTTAAATTACGCTGCCATGCTCCACTCGCCTCGCTCCTCTCGCAAGCAGCTCGGCCACCCTTAACCTATAGCAGGCCTGCCAGTAACATGGCCAGAGGATGCCTAGTGTGTGTGTGTTTATATCTGTGTTTGTGTACATGTGAAGGATGATTTGGATATGTTCTGCTTTCTATTTCTTTTCTTTTTCGTTTTTTGAGATGTCTTAGGGTTTGGTAGCTCACCAGCTCAATTCGGGTCTTGTCACGTACACTTAGAGGGAGTGAGGAAACCCCCGACACCAGCGAATCAAGCAAGCTAGCACACGCACACTGACGGCTAATTAGCTGGAATTCAATTAGGGTGATCATTAGCGTTCCGGACAGATCTGCTGAGCACTCAAACAAACGACCCCCCCCAACCCTCCCACCCTCTCTCTCTCTCGGTCTCTCTCACTCTGCCTCTCTCTCTCTCTCTCCCTCCTCCCTCCCTCCATTGGCTGGTAGAGGCAGCTGGTAGCTGGCTGAGAAGAAGGGAGGTTGGCAGATGGGGTGAGAGAGGAGAAGACAGCACTGTGGCCTAACAGCTTTCCATAACCCTCTTCTGGTGCTCTCTCTTTCTCTTTCAAACACACACACACACTTACTTGACCATTTAACCCTGTAAGACACTGCTTCATTAGCAACAAATGTTAGCTTTTCATATCCACGCTGCTCTGATAGAAATTACAGCATTAGCATTTATGTTATGTTAGCATTCATGTGTTTGAAAATAATAATTAAAAAAAGACGATAAAAAGCAAGTTCTATCAGTGGCGTTGGCGTACTGAAAGCAAAGCATTGGCGCGGTCAACGAGGACGCTGTGGTGATAACCGTGTGGAAGGCGAGAGGGTGCCAGCATGGCAAAGGACACGTGTTCTTCTCCAGGCCAAAACATCCGAGCATGCGCCATCCTCTGACAATAAACACGTCTGAGGGTTCGCGTTGTCATTTTTTATGAGTCTCAAGCGCTCTGGTAAAAGAGCACCGCATCTCGCCGTGTCAATGAGTCGACCTCTTTCCTCTGTTTGTGTCCCGAGGTGGGTGAGTGTGTCGATGTGTGCACACAGGCGTGCAGCAGCCTCACCTCCTCCACGTTCCTTTAATCGCTACCTTATTATGTCTGACACAAGAGATATGTGAGGAAAAACACTCCTGGATCTCATTATAGCGCATACTGTGCATATGAATAAATACATAGGTTTCATAATGATTTTTAATAGTCATGAGTAAGGATATAAGACGACTCTCTTATAAGATCGTAAAAAGATAAATATCTTGATTCATTTTGAAAAGTAGTGTGATGAAAAATTGGGCCTGTGGCTGTAATTTCAACAAAACATAACATTTCCAAAGACTTCCATTGGGGACATTTATAAATCTTTATTTTTTTCAATATAAAAAATTGCATATCTAATTATAATGTGTTGTATCTATACTATACCTCTCAGTAGTAATCCTACACTGTTATACTATTGTAGGATTGTATTACTGTACTGGACCAGCAAAGGAGTTGTGGGATTAGTGAACATTACATTACATTTCCCACCAAGGAAACTGTTTTTTTTTTTGTAAACTTTAAAAAAGTTTCCCTAACAATGTGCTGGTTACTTATAATTAGTCACAATGTGTAGCCATTGCAAGCCTCCACAACGATAATGAGAGTGAACTTCCACTGGGGACCCGGTGAGTCGAGAGTTGGACAGAAGGGACGCAGAGTGGAAGCTTGTTATAAATAGTGAGCGATTTGAATCACCTTTAACTGAATGAGTATTAATAAGCCAAGTGACCTTTTCCACAGGATCTCCACTGACCATTAGACCACCGTGGTGAAGGGTTGGCCTGAATCTAAGGATCCATGCAGCTCCAACTTCAGACCTGGTGCAACTGAATGCCATAAATAAGAGCTTCATTAAGACCAAAGGAGTCCTTAGCCTCACTTTTCTTTCACCCCAAAACTTTTAGGACAGAGTAGGATGACTGGTCTCAGACCAGATGCTGCACTTTCCCAATGGCATTTCTAATAATTACTAACCAGACATCAAAACTGACACTGGGTCAGTTTTCGCCTCCACTCAGATGCTTTAAGAGTATTAAGGTTAAGGTGAGGCTTTTGATGCTAACGTTCTGAGTCACACACACGAAGGGCCCAGCTGTTGACATGCACACCGTTCACCATTCACCGTTCGCACACAGTCTGTCTCACTTTTTCCAATCTTTCCAAAGCGTCCGCGGTCATCGCGGAGTGAGGGCAAACGTCCACTCTCATTTCTCCCCCCAGGGTCCTACTGCTTGCAGAGTGGGGAGCGAGGAGCATTTATTAGGCTATTTATAAATGGAGAGTAGAAATGTATGCGTCAGATGGGATTACGCTCCCCATCACAAAAAGCCATGTGTTTTTTTTCCGGCTTTGCGGATGGGAGCGCCCAATGCAAGAAGGGGGTAGAAAAGAGGCTGCATTAGGGCCGATAAACTTCAAAAACTCAAGAGGCGGCTTTCCAGCGACGTTGGGTTTCGAGCAACGCGGTCATGACACCCCTGGGACGTGGGCCCAAAACGGATTTGTTTAATGCTCTTTAAGGCTTGTCTCCGAAGGTACACACGGCTGTCTGCCAAGTTGGCCATCCTGCAAAGTCGCCACGCCAGAGATGTCAGGTCAGATCTGGACCCTGGCTCCACCTCGCTTCGAAATATCCCTCTCCCTTGCTTCCGCTTGCTTCACTCTCACTCACTCTAACCCCCCTCCACACACACACACACACACACACACACACACACACACACACACACACACAGAAACGACTTAGCCGAAATGCACTTTGTCCACAACTAGGCGTAAAGGCTGCTTTTGTTTTTGCCCCTCCTTTCTTTTCCTGCTATGAAAAGAGAGAGTGTCCAGGGCACTGAGTGAAAACCTCAGATTCCATTGTATTTGTAATTTTCTATGCCAAATGTGTGTTTTGTGTACAGAATGTGTGTACAGGGGAGGGGGGGGGCAAGCAAGAGGTGGTGGGGATGGGAGTGGTTGAGGGTTGGGGAGGGGGGGGCGAGCGCTTCACTGGGAATCCAAGCATGAAGTGGAAAAAATATGATTCTGATGGAGCGTGAGTGGTCAGTTAGAGATGTGTGTTTTCTCTCCCTATTTAGACTATCCTGAGGTCATTTTGTTTTATTCCTTTAGCTCCCCTCCCTCCATCCCATGCCCTCTGCCCAGCCCATTATTTCTCATCACGATTGGAGGGCAGCGGGGGTGTTGTGGGGGGGTGGAGAGTTCCTTCACACGGTATGTACACTCACATAAGGCACAGAGGGGGAGATGATGGAAGACAAATCATAAGAGTGAGACATTATTTTTCACATCTGCTTGTTTTCTCTAGGAACCTCACACTCAGACTCTCTCTGTCTATATATCTCAATCCATCTCTCTGTCTCTCTAGGAGGCTGAGGCAAAGGTGGGCACGCATGTAGAATATGAGTGAGGGAGTATGGATGAGGTGGGAAGACAAGGCCACAAGAGGTCAAAGGTCACAAGAGTGTTGCATATGTGCTTTCAGACTCAGATTCTCGCTCTGTGGTTAGTGAATGCATCGCCTGAGGAGCCATGACCGCAGCGTTGTTGATGTTGGGTGTTGGGGTATTTCGGAACATTTATGGGAGTAGGGTACAGATTCCATGGAACAGCTTCAGCCTAAATGAAGAACAAAGCCCTCTCCCTCTGGGCCATGGGCTGCTGGTCTGGATAACGTGGGGAGATTTGAGTTTGCTCAGCCTTAAAACAGACACACAAACTGCATTTTCCTTTTAAAGTCCTCTGAAATGCACTGTATACTCCCAGAGGGCCAATCAGTGACAGCAGCAAAAAGCAAACATCGCTCCTGTCTACTGCATTCACGGACAGTCCGGAATATTCTCTAATTGAATGTTGCGGCTGCTGTGGTCGGGTAGACTTTGGCATAGGAGCATTTACTGACCGGTTGGTTTCTGTGGTCTTGGTGCAGGTTGTTGTGTTTTGCCTGCCACAGGGGTATCCATCTCCTCGTGTTCTCTTAACACCTGGAGCTCTGGCACTTTGTGCCTCTTCTGCGGCCAAAACATTTCCTTTGTGGAGCCTGAGGAGGTCGGTGTGGTGAGGACAGCTGAGCATGGAGGACAGCAAATGTGGTGTGACAACGGCGCCCCATCTGCCCCCCCCCACCCACCCCCCAGCTCCCCACCTCTTCCCAGCCCCCCTACCTCTGTCCTGAGCTTTCACCGTGGGCGCTCGCTCCAGCCGTGCGCCAGGTTAATGTTTCTGTACAGGCCGTCACGAGCTGGCCACACTCGCCTTGGCTGACGTGGTGCCTCGGCTCTTTCAGGCAAGCGAGAGAACAAAGAATTTCTCGATTTTTTTTGTTTTGTTGTTGTTGTTCATGGGATTGATGCCCGAGGAGGCTACAACGACATGCATGAAGTGAAATGCCCTCGTTTCGAGACTTTTCACCTCGGTCGCAGCTATGCATTTCAAGCTCGGATGGGTAAAGTGTATTTTCCTCTGGCCAATTCTCCATCCAGGTGACGCTGTTTTCTGAGTCAAGCTTGGCTATTGATGCTAACTTTCCACATTTTCTATTAGATTTAGCATGACCTGCTAATTCAACAGATCTCTGCGTATCCTGGTGAAAAATCTATTATTCTTTCCCTCTAGGCCAGACATCCACTGTTGTGAGTTCAATTGCATCTTTGCCACTGGCCTACTTATAGATAGATAGATAGATAGATACTATTCATCCCGAGGGAAATTTTAGACTAGAATTATATGGTTAGAAAACTGGTATCAGTCTTTTGGAGACTTTAAATTCCCATAGAGCTCCTTCAACAGGAAAGACTATAAAACAGGGCTAGAAGTGGGTGAGTGTGTGTGTGTGTGTGTGTGTGTGTGAAGGGGTCCTTGTTAAGAGCATTTATGGCGTGATGGTGTCACATCACTCAGTTCACATGAGGTAGAGTACTGAAGCGGAATGGCAGTTAAAACTCTCCGGGTTTGTTATTTCATCCCATGAGCTCTGAGTTGCTCATAAGTAGCTGCTTCATTGGAGAGCAAACGGCTTTGCTTTCTTCAACTGCCCACTTCCTCTGAACGCTCCACATTTGTGCCTTTTGCAGATGGCTTAAGCTCAGTGAACACTCGCCACTCTCGGGCTTTTGCCATAAAGATGCACCCATTTACTCATCCCACCAAGTGTGTCCATCTTCCTCCATCCTTTTGTTCCATACGACTAAAAGCTAATTTATTTCTGTGCAGATGATCAAATTATCCCTTGGCCCTTTGCATTTGGCCCAGCACACCGCCATTTGACCATGAGTTTGGTGAGATGAGTGGTCATTTAGTTCACATATGGAATGGCAGCCTAGCAGGGAGAAATGGAGTTTATGTGCTTTGCTGCATGTGAAATTGCATACTGTTTGCTCTTTCCTGATGAACGCGTGGCTTGAGAATATTTCAGCCAAGAAAATAAGAGGATAAAAAAATGTAAGGATGCAAAGCAACCTTTCAATTTTAACAACTGTGCATCAAGCACACCCAGTACTCTGTAATTTTTGAGCAATTACGCAACTACAGTATAGGCTATATATATATATGAACACATGTGAACTATATATGATTGATTATACATACATACATACATACATATGATTATACATTGGGGGATTTTTGTATATTTATGGCTGATAAACTAAAGAGAAAATTATTGGAATTATGCAAAATTATTACAAGGACTGGCAGACACCCCCCTCCCCCCACATACTGCGGTCGTCCCAGAGATTTGGCCACAGGGCTGAGGAAGTGAAGTGGACCGAGTGCTACCCCGCTCCTCATCACTGTGGGAGGTGGCGCTGGGCAGTGATGGGCACCCTGTCCAGTGGGCAGAAAATGCCCTCCGTGCGCCGATTACCTCACAGCGCCGTTTTATGCCGTTTTGTTGCCGCCGCTCCGCTCAAAGCTTGCCCATTTATCGCTCAAATTGTTAAATAGAAGGAGAAAGGCTGAGAACAAGGCTGAGTGTGAACGAGAGACTTCCGGAAGCATTACGGGATGGACTCATGTTTACCCAATTTAAAGTGACATCTCTTTCTGCTTCATAAATTACTCATCAAACATTGCGCAGTTATCTGCTCCATATTCTGAAGCTGAACATACAAATGTTATAGCCTTGTATTCAGCTGTGTAATGCATCTTTCTGGCTCTTGTAAAAGGATTAAAAATGTGCCTGTTTGGTATGAAAATCAAAGCCCATCCTTTTTTCCCTCCCTGGTTGCACGTTTTAACCTCCATTTTGTGCTCCTGAGAGGCAGCTATTCCTCATGCTGTCTACATAACTCACAGCTGACAGCTTTTGAAAACAGAAAACCATTTCTTACACTCCTTACAGATGTTTTCTATTTTTTATCTCCTTTATCCTCCTCTCTTTTTTTCCCGGGATGTTTATGAACTTGTCAACAAAAAGAACCAAAGCAAATGATGGTTTTGAGCAAGGCGTCTGGGGAACGTGAGTGAGGGAAAAGCACAGCACGACACTGCAAAGGCGGAGGCTAGCGATGTTAGCCTTTTTCATTTAACTACAATACTGAGTCAAATTGCTTCGGGGATAAAGGTGGTCTCACAACGGAATGTTTTTCACCGGCTAGCTGTGGACATCGAAGGACATTCTTCTCCTTTTTTCGTCTCCCAACATCGGCTCTCTCTGGAAAAGTGTCAGGTGTAAAAGAGGGGAAATATATGCCAGGCCACAGTTTCTCTGATCCGGCCCTGGCTTTAAGTTGCTTAACAGTTTAGATGGCGCTTTGAAAGTGAGATTCCTGCACTCTCTGGCTCATTGTTGTTTTGTTTATCGAGTCCGCTGATCCTGCGCCCTAATCTGTTTAGTCGCAACTTAAGTTGGCGGCGTTGACACCTCGGTGTCTTTTAACGCTGAGATTCCTTTTTTTATTTCCCCCTCTCTCTTGACGCGGACCCCCCCTTCCCCTCTCTCAATCCCTCCTTTCACTGCATGTAATATGCCATCTTGCTCTCTCTGGGCCCAGTAATTGAGTTTAGGTGAAGTTTAAATAGCTTAAAGGACAGAGAATACAGATGGGCAACTCCGTGATTAACGCAAACTCCAGCCTGCTGCCCTCTGTGTCCAGGGCCAGGATTAGGACATTACGGAGGGGAGAATGACAGAGACACCCACCCCAGCCCTAGCCCACCCTCTCCGCCCCTTCTTTTTTTTAGGGGAGGGTGGGGGCACTTTATTTCTCCTCTCAATAACATTCTTTCACATATTAACTTAATACCACCCCTAGGTGGCTACTTTATCATGCAGAAGACCTTAATCCACTGCTGTTGAGTCCATCTCGTATTGGCTTTGATGCAGCTGCCCCCCCCCCCCCCCTCACACCCCCATCCCTACACGCCCTCCACCCCACCCCACTCCTCCTCATGCCCTCCCTTGCTCGTGCCCTCCCCTGCACCCCGGCAGCAGCAAGGCCTGTGTAAGACAAAGCACCCGTGACAGGGACAATCAGATGCAGCTCAGGCCACAGTGGAGAAAAAGAGAGAGACAGAGAGGGAGAAAGAGAGAAAAGGCAACAACGTTAAGAAGGGGCTTCATCCTTTTTGAGTGGGGCGAGAGAGCAGAAGAGGCATCGTTGAAGGCCATTAAGCACAAAGGCGAGAGAGAAAGAGAGAAAAGGAGAAGCAGAAACATCAAAGTGAGTGCGAGAGAGGGCAAGGTGATACAGATGGAGAGAGGGTGTGAGACAGAAAGAGAAAATCAGCAAGAGAGACAGACAAAAAACCTGAAATGAGCTGCTTTCTTTTTTCTTCTGTCTTGTTTTTTGGCTTTTGGAGGGGGGGGGGGGGGGGGGGGCGGGAATGTGTCAAAGACGTCTGTAAGGGTCTGGGTTCTTACTTATCTCCTTGTTCGCCACTTTATCTGGGTGCCACCTCTGACCCGGTCCTGAATGGGCAGTACTG
The DNA here is from genome assembly GCF_018492685.1 of Alosa sapidissima. NCBI lineage: Eukaryota > Metazoa > Chordata > Actinopteri > Clupeiformes > Clupeidae > Alosa > Alosa sapidissima. The sequence goes on along the minus strand of NC_055968.1, from coordinate 18,703,839 downwards.
ATACGAGGCACGTAAGCTACTGGCGCTGCTTTCAGATGTCGGATTTCACCCAACCCAACCCCCCCTCCCACTACCACCACCCTTCTCCACCACAGCCTTTAATGTGGCTGTTAGTGGCCGCGGTGGCCGAGCCTCTTTCAGCCCCCCTCCCTGGCTTCGGTCACTCTCCCTGGGAAAAAAGATTAGGTGTCAAGCTGCCCCCCGCGTGGCCAAAAGCCCCAGAGAAGATCTAAAACTTACAGGTTCTTGTTTTCGCAGTTTGATTCTTCCTCTTTCCCCTCCATCTGCCTTCAGCCAGTCCGACATCCGACTAAGATGCGGTGGAACTTGCTGTGAGTTTTCACAAGGCTTTTGGAAGGGAGATTTTAAGGTCATGCGGAGAAGCTAAAAAAGAAGGGATTTGGGATGCAAGGAGAAATCAGCGGAAAGTGGATTTGGGAACCCACTTTGTTGCAAGTGAAAATCACTGTAGATTGCACTCGATACATTTCTTTTACTCTCAACAGTTAGGGATTTTATTGTGAAAGTTGGGGTTGGTTTCAACTTACAGTACATGTCTTGGTTGTATGAAACCCATATGAGCGTTAGAGGATTTTTTTTTCTCCAAAATTAACTCTGCTTGGAATGATAACTTACACATGACATGGCATATATGACATCACATGTCAAGCCTATGGTTGAGTGGCACCATCCCTCCCTAAAACATCAGATGCACCACGTACATCTGCACACCAAGATAAACGCTCGACAAACTTGATGACCTGTTGGACTACGTTAATCGGGTAAAATTGCGAGCAGGTCTCGTCGCCCCTGTCGCTGAGATAACCGGCCCTTCTCCCGAGAGAGAGTCTCAATGGACGTAATGAATGTGGTCAGCAGGCTGAACTTAAGCTGTCCATTTGATTGTCAGCGCAGTGGAGAGCCACCGATGGCCTTTCTGATCCTCCTCGCGCTAACAGATGGTTGATGTGGCCCAGGCCCTGGTCTTGGGAATCCGCACCCCACCCCACCCTACCCTGCCTCCATTACAGACAGAGGGCTGGCTGGGCGGGTATGGGGGGTACAATCCCCTGTCACAGGCCCTAAGAAGACCATAAGCTTGAGCAGAGAAAAAGAAAGGGCCAGCGAGTGGTGCTAATTACTTAGAAACCACACAGAAAGTGGCCCGCTGGAACTGACTGAAGAGGTTCACGTCCCTTCTTCCACAGATAAAAGGCATAGTATGAAAACATTTCATGTGTGTGGTGGTGTTGAGGGGGCGACAAAGGAGGGAAGATTAACATAATCTTTTTTTTTTTGGGGGGGGGGGGGGGGGGTCGTCTCCACCCCCACCATCTTTCCCTGTCCATGTGTTATCCGCTCCCTCTCTCTCTTTCTTCTTTCTTTCGTCTTTACTTTCTTTCTTATATTCTTTCTTCTCCTCGTATCTGTTCTCCTGTTTTGGCTTTTTCTTCATCCATAACGTTGAGGTGTTTTCTTCTTTTTCCTGTTAAGGAATAGGTGTCGCCACATCAGGCGTCGGTCGGTCTTTGTTGCCCGACTCTTGACAGTCGTGTTTTTCTTCTGGTGCGCCTCTGATCACGCCTGTCGATGGCTGGGCCGCTGCTAGGCCCAATCAGAGCGGGGCGCGGCGAAACGAGGTGTCACGCCGCTGACAGAGTCCTCTTCATGTTATGTCACTGTTAATCTCAAATCTCTCTCTCTCTCTCCCTCTCTTTTTCTGTCTCCCTCTTTCTCTCTTTCTCTCTTGCTCTCTCTCTCTCTGTTTCGTTTATGTGCCCTGAAATGCTTGGCAGAAAGTGGCTGTTTGTGGTGCTAGGTTGTGAGAGGGAGTAAATGCCCCCGCCTTCGTGTTTCTCCATATCAAAGTTCCAGCTCAAGCGGCTGTTTTCTGACTAAGTGGCGGCGCTGCTGTACACAAACACACACACACACACACACACACACACACAGATTTATGACACTGAGCGAGACTTTTTTTCTAAGTAATCACACACGCCTGTGTCGTCTCCTGCTTCGGCGAGCCACTGGCATGCCTTGCCATCTCTGTCTCTCTTACTTTTCTTCTCTCTTTCTTGCCTTCTCTTTTTTTCCCTTCTTGCCTCTTTCCTGGAAAACCGCAGCAGAGAGAGGCAGATGACAGGGGCAGGAAGAGAGGCGCTTGTGTGCCGTGGCTTAAACGCTACCTTTTCGGGTGCCTCTGTGGGACGCGCCTCACACCGGGAGCCTGATCCTCCTCCCTGCCCCATCACCGCCTACGCCATCATCTCTGTTCGGTCTGTCTCTGTGTGTCTGTCTGTGTGTGTGTGTGTGTGTGTGTGTGTGTGTGTGATGCTGGATGCTGAGGCATTGGTGGCTGAAAATGGTTTCAATTAGTGGAAGCGAGAGTGACAGGCGACTGCAGGGAAATCCCATCAATGGAGAACAATGGAGGCAGGGAGAGAGAGTCTCCCGCGTTCATTATCCGACCCTCTCACATCTGCCTCTCTCTAAAGAAGAGAGCGAGGAGAGATGGAGGAGAAAGAGGGACAGGGAGATGAAAAACACAGAGAGCTGGATGAGAGGGAGAGAGAGAAAGAGGGAGTGAATGCTCCCTTTTTTCGGAGGAAAATGATACGCTTTTTTGTCACTGGCGTGTTTAGGCCTCTGCTCTGCTCTCCTCCTTTCTCCTTTAGACCCCCCACACCCACATCTTCTTCTTCTTTTCTCTCGCTGTCTCGCTCCAAGCCAAAGGCATTTGAAGGCGACATGAAACTTGCAGGTTTTTGTAGCATCTGACATTTGAGACTGTTTTAGTTATTTTTCCATTAGATGAGAGTTTTTGTGTGCCTCCGCCTGTGTCTCTGTGTGTGTGTGTGTGTGTGTGTGTCCTTCCTTCAGAGATTTACATATTTCCCTGATGTCACAATGAACTCTGAGAGATGATTGGCTCCCTTTGTTTGCAGATCCAACACTCACAAGCTCAAGGCAACATCACTGTTCTCTGTGACGGCTGAATCCACCGCAGTCGATGCTTTAGTCCTAATCGCAACGCTTTCCCTGATGTCAAACATCACTGTGACTTATTGTGACTTCTTTGAAAAAATATTTGCAACCAAAAAGATTTCGAAAAAGCGGGAGGCAAGATAGCACAGAGAAAAAAAATGTGCCTGCCATTTTATTTAGCAAACAGAATGGGGAAATATCCTTCAGTGTTGATTTGTCCCACCCAAATATGTCACATCTTGATTTTTTTCCTGTCTACAAATTCTGTTGTGCATACCCATTTCTTGTGACTTATTTTATATACTGTATGAGTGACTGAAAAACAAGACTTCTGTACTTTTGCATAGGCATGCCTGTAGGTCTCACTTAGGTGTGTTTGTGCAAGAAAATGTGTGTGTGTGCATGTGTGTCTGTGTGTGTGTGTGTGTGTGTGTGTGTGTGTGTGTACATACATGGATGGCATTGCCAGTGTGGCATTGTCAGGGGCCTGGTGTAAGCCTGAGGAGTGAGAGACAGTATGTAGCATGTTTACCGAGCCACCCTGTCAATCATCCCCTCCCTGCACACACATGCCACACAGGTCCCCCACTGCGCCTCTCACACGCTCGCTCTATGATGGAAAACTACCAGACAAGAGTGTTTATCATGGCTTCAGTTTGCCCCTGCGATCAATAAAATCATGCCAGCCATGTTTATGCACCAGCTCGATGAATTAAATGTCACATCTCAGAAGAAAGCATATTCTGAAGAGAGTATTGGTAAACATCACCATTCATCACCTTATAACACACACACACACACATGTACCTGTCAGTGTGAAACTGACAACAATGTATAATAACAGTAATGATAATAGATATAAAAGACATGTTTTAGCTAATTACACATAATGAATATTTTGACAAATGCTGGAGGCATTCATATAGTGTCCTACGCTATTATACACCCTGTTTTGTGATGTGAGAATAAATGCAGAATATGTGCATCAGTACTCTCACAAAAGTAAAAGTAAATTTCATTAGCACTTTACAGATTGGTGATAGAAGGATAGTTTAATGGTAAAGTGTTCCTGCCATTTCTACCAGTGTTTCCCATACATTGACTTATTTGTGGCGGCCCACCACAATATCAACATTGACCACCACACAATGACTTTCCAGGTTGTACTAAATTCTGCTTAAATCTTGTTAGCATCATAACCACGCTGTGCTAATTTGTTAAAAACTTCTGCATTCAAGTTAATTCTGCAAACCAACCATCACAAACGGAATTCAATTCTGTGGGAAACACTGTCTACCCTGTGTGACTGCATGCATAAAGGCGCCGATACGGAAAATATCGAGCACCCACGTGTGCCAGCTTACAGTCCTGGCTAAATTTACATTCATAAAAATGTAAACATCACAGTTGTCTGTCATAATGTGATTGCCTATGTCGCTGTCAATCCCTCCATATTCTAACCACCAGTGAGAGTGTCTCTAGGATGAAACCTCCTCTTTAGACACTTCCTATCTGAAGAATTAACGCAAGGCCATTTTGTCGGGGCTTTAGGCCCGAATATTTAAAGTGTAGCCTTGAATACAATGTTCAAAGTAGTCTGACAAAGCCTATTGTTTTGTGACAGCTAAACACTGGTCCCTCTCTGTAGAACGTCAATAACATATTGAAGTGATGAGGTCGCAAAAGTAAAGCAGATAGAACGAACTCACACAAATCTACAGTAGCCTAGGCCTACAACATGCACACAGACAGCTTCATGCAAAGGGGAGAGAGAGTGCACGCAGGTCTTTTATGATTGTTGGCTTCTGATGGTATCTTGCTATTTCACTGAAGAAAGACTTATGATTATGGATAGAAGGAACATTCTCTAAAGGAAAGGGTTAAGGCAACGAGGAGCAGTGCTACAGCATGTTGCTGTCATGTTGCTGTATCAGCAGATGAGAAGGACCTGAGAGTGCCACTGACGTGACTGCCTCATAGGCTCACAGGTTGGTGAAGGAGAAAGCTACATCTAGCTTGTTGAGCACAGTTACTCTATGCTTTTGTGAGAAGGCACACCATTCAGGAAATATCAAGAATATACCTGGCAGACCTTGACAAAATATGACACCATACACAGGGGTGTAGTGGTAAAAAAAGAGGTGGGTAAACTATACATTTTGTGATCAGACAGACCACAACTCGGTCACCGGTAAGGCGGACCACGGTATACCGGTGTGTATCCTGTAGGCTCCTGTAGGCTATAGGCTATCATTTAATGGTACCAAGAGTATTGGGTGTTCCTTGCCTGACGTTATCATACTCAAATTCTAGTCAGAATATGAGTCTGATACTGCTCCATTGGGACGTAATTATGGGGCGTGTTTCAACCGATACAGGAGGGGAATGCCTCTGCACTCAATTGGCTAGACCTAACCAATCAGAGCAACAAAATAGCTTACCGTGAGGTGTAGGAAGAAAACACACAAACCATCCTTCTGCTCCTATATCCCCTCCGTTTTTAAAAATAATTCTGTTGAACAGTGATATGCTACAAACATGTTAAACAGCTGGGAAAGGCTGTCGCAAATTCCTCGAACAGGTGGTCAATCAGAGATTTCAAACGAACGAGGGAACATGTCGCAATGCAACAGCGCTGTTTTCCCTTGATGAAAGTGAAACCACCAGTTTTCCCACATCTCAACTTTGGCCAAAGTTTTCAGAAATAATCGTTTTCAGTGATACAACCTCATTAAATAATATGAATTTTCCATATGGGGTCTTAAAAGCCATGAATCCTTCTAGCCAGCGTTTTTGTTTCAAACATAAGCCTAATCTAAGCGTGCTCAGATGACGTGATAGACCAGGCGCTGTTGCTCACCTGTCCATCATCGTAAAGCCTGATTTGATTGGTCCGCCCGATTTAGGGTGAGCATACTTCCACCACAATGGAGCAATGCCAGTCCAAACTTCCCGTGGGCCGGGACTAAGTTCGGAATGGCACCCAGGCTAGGGTGTTCCCTCATAGGCCAAACAATCACTATTCAATTACTACATTAATCATTGTTCATTGTATGTCAGAATGGCCTAATCACCATGAAAAGTATGAAATATGATCTTACAGACAGACTACCTATAATGAAATAATATATAACAATTTATTTAGCATGCATTAAGTGTGTAGGAGTCCAGTCTGAATGCTATAGCCTACCTACACCTAAGTGAATTGGCCTAATACTGTACACGTCTCTGTGCCAGTAGCATTTTGAAAAGGGCAAAGGGGAGGGGGGTCTCCCCCTCTATCATTTCATATGGTAGCCTGTCAGAGAAAACTTGCCCAGCTATTTCTCTAAGGACTTTATTATGTCTGGGATGTGAAGCCATGTAGCATCATCCACAATTAGTTGTGATGACTTTGTAGCCAAGATTATTTTATTGGTGAGCTAATTATGAGAAATTAACTTTATTTCAGGCTACATCGCAAATGCGGTTTCCCGTGGTTGGTTAATATTATTAGGCTTTAGCCTAACATTAACTAGCTGACTAGCAAAGGGCGTTTGTTACTAGCTTCCAGTGGCTTAAATGCAAAGAATGCATGAAATAACAACCAGTTATCTATCTGACTTTACATCCTGAATTTTACTTGTAACATAGGCTAATGGGAAAAGGTAGAGTTGACTTGCAACTTCTAATAATGTCAATGTAATGTAATAATCTCAGTGGCATGAATCTCACCAAATTAACTTCAAAAACGTGTTGTATTGTTTCTGGGGCACTCACTTTGGGCTTGTAGTTGAGGCCGTTTTCTGGCATAATCAGGGATGCTGTCTTGACGCTACAGAAATCGGTGCATATTCATGTAAAAAATCCATTCATTATCCAAACTCATTTACATTAGATGCAGTATGACTAGCCTAATCTTTGATGCTTCCTGCTGGCTGCCGCTAGACGTTTGGTCACTGACACCAATATGGATAAACTGGGTTGCGCAGGTCAGGTTCAGCAATATGAAACTATAGACAATTGTAAAACGACATAAGCTGAATTTAGAATTGTTTATAAACGGTTTGCTATTTAAAGGTGGATAAACGCAATTTAGAGGTGGATACACACAATTTAGAGGTGCATAAACACCATTCCGAATTTCAGGAGGTTTTACATGCCTGATACACACCTGTTACACCAGTGCGATATGGCACAGGTTGAGAACCACTGACTTACTGTTGGCTAATGCGCTTTTAGGAAATCTGGTTGGATAGGCTATATCTTTGTTTTTTTTTTAATGGCGTGATGTCCACACAAAATGTAATTTCTGTTAAAAATGTCATAAAAACAAAGCAAAATGTCAATTTCCTTTGTGAGTTAAACTGGTTTCATGCTGGTTAATAGGAGAGTGTTCAGGAGTCAAACGACGGATCATGCATGCGTGTTTTAGGCATAGTGCAGGTCCTATTTTGTGACTGTGCATAGAAATTGTGCCTTTACTTAACAACATTTAGGACATTTTTTTCGGGGGTGACACCCACGGACTAAACTGTATTGTATTGGCATTTAATTTGCGTGTCGGCCGCTGTTGATTTCCTATGGTGCTGAAATGCATACATTACTACTTTCTCAAAAATTGTATGACAACAATTCATGTGTTGTGTTTTTTTTTTGCGTTGGTATCGGGCGTTGGTATCCGGCATTTAATCGTTTGAGCACCCACCAATGGAAACATAAATCAGCGCCTATGATTGCGTGTCCTCAGAATGTACGCTCTTCCTCTTTAGACCCTGAGACTAGGGCAGGCACCGCTTTTCATATCGGACCACAGCACAGCACTGTCCCCATTATCCCCTCCCCACTTTAGGAGCCATGGCATGTGAAGTGGCCCCGAATGGCCGGCTGGGGACATAAGCGCTCAGCTTACCCTTCAAATGAAGCCGAGGATGAAAAATTGCAGTGGGTTCAAACTCTGCCACATGCTCGACTTGGCCTTTATGTCGGCGAGCGGGCAGGCTGGGGTGTGCAAGGAGCCGGGCCACATTGGCACACTGGCGTTGGGGGACTCAGCCCGATTGGTCCGGGGCACTGGCACAGGTTGCTGGGAGATTAACCGGGCCACAGTGCCAAGGCCCTGGCGAGAGGAAGGGGTCTTCCCAGACAGATAGCCTCAGGGCAGGTCCCCAAGCCCCTGACCGCTGGCCTGCCACCTCCTTCAGTCTGTGCCGAGAGAGAGGGTCACTGGCTGAGTCGTCTGACTGCACACACATTTACAGACCCCTCTCTAGAGTCAAGAGCACCGTGTTGGAGCACATACTGTATACACTGAATATGCTAAATCACTAATGCATGGAGTACAGTGTCTACTAAAGTTCATATGCACACAAGTGTATTTCAAATCGCATGCTAGGTACCCTGGCTGAAACTCTCTCATTAACATGCAAAGGCTTGTTCTTCAGCAGCAGAGTTGTCCTACCCACTTTTTTTAAAAAGAAATAAAGTTTCAATAAGTAATTTCGACACAGCCAAGAACTGCTCTCACCAATGGAACAAGGCAGATAGAACATCACACTGCAAGACGAAAACCTGTTGGGGTCTGGCGGCAAGATGGGGGAAGGGGGGTGTTGTGACTGTGTGTGTTTGTGTGTGTGTGTGTGTGGTGGGTAGAGACATGTTACATCTGATGGTGCCCATTCCAGCATAAGTCAATTTGCATCTCTTCTCCTGGCTCCCCGTGTTTGCTCGTTTTGCCTTGGCTGGACTTTTGGGGGCTCGTGGGCTTGTATGAGCCAGGCGGACGAGCTGAATATTTCATCTGGGACAGTTGGGCGGGAGGGTCTGCGACAACAAACAGCACTTACCGCCGTGTCAGCGCCAGATTCTCCCCCAGAGCTTTGCTCTCTGCACACCCAGACTGAATGACAGTACAAAAAGAAGAGAGGGAATAGAGAGAGAGAGAAAGAGAGGATCAACAAAAAAGAGGTGTCCTTCAGACTACAGACTCTGATTATCTTTTTATTGTTCTCTTCTATGAAGGATTTACCATGTTAAAGCAGTCCGCTACCTTCTATTACAACAGCAGATGCCCTCATGTAAAATGTATTCCCTGTCTCAAAACCACTGTAACTTTCTCAAGATGTAGAGCAGATATTTAACAGGCCAATTGGGTCTTTGGAGGAAGGTTCAACTAAAATAAAAGAAAGAAAGAAAAAAGACATTTTAAAATATTTAACTGCTCACACTTGCAAAGGTACAGAAGATGGCCTTCTCAGAATCATACATAGTTCCCTCTCTCTGTCTCTACTTTTCTCTATCTCTACTTTTCTCTCTTCTTTGTCCATCTCTCCCCCCCCCCCCTCTCTCTCTCTCTCTCTCTCTCTCCCCCCCTCTCTCTCTCTCTCACCCCTCTCTCTCTCCCACTCTCTCTCTCTCTCTCTCTCTCTCGCTCTCCCACTCTCCCCCTCTCTCTCTCTCTCTCTCCCCCCCCCTCTCTCTCTCCCTCTCTCTCTCTCTCTCTCTCTCAACCCTATGCTACTACTGGCACAGGAGAGTTCATTAGTTCTGTCTCATCATAATTGGGCTCAGATCAGCTTGAAAAAACACCATTCCGGAGAAAGGAAACAAAAACGCTGCGCAGAGGGGGAGTTTTGTCGCTGGAGTGTTTTCTGCCACTGGGCACAAGTTGCAGCGCTAAGTGTACACACACACTCACACACACACACACACACACACACACCTGCACTCACACACATACAAACTCTCAAAGCCTTATGTATTTTTCATCCTCCTCAGAAACAGTAATGGGAGCAAGCAGAAGTTCAGTGTTTGCGAGCCGTCTAAATTAATTAGGCGCACTATCCATAATTGAGAGGCAAACACACGGAAAATCGGTGCGCTTGGCTTTGCAGTTCAGTGACAAAGCATTTCAGAGCAGCAGGTGACTTTTCATGGTGTCCCTCTCTGGAGCAGGGGCAGCATCACAGGTGGATTTCTGCAACAGAGTTCACTGGAGTGACTGTGTGTGTGGCAGGAGGTTTGATTAGAGATGTCGTGCCTCAGATGGAGGGCCTGGAATTAGTGACAAAGAGAGAAATGAAAGAGCTTTGGAATCACTGTTTGTCACTGTTTTCTCCCTTTCAAAAGATTTGATCTGATAAAGAGGTCATGACGTCTCCTTCATTCATTTGGTGCCAGGACTACAGTGTGGATGCTGCCTAAGAATGTGTGTGTAAACTGTATTACACATCTTGTGCTTCTGTCTGGTGACAATAATTCAGTTTCAGTATTTTACTAGATAGCCATTTAATATTGAATTGTATTGTTGGACTATATTATGCTGACGACATTGGAAGCTTCCTGATAATGTCTAGTTTTGTTCTGCTCTAGCCTATATTAGTCCAAGTCCTAGTTGTGATAATTCTGTAAAAGCCTATAACATATATTTAGTTTTCATTTTACATAATTTGACATTATATTACAGAAATACAACCAGCACTATAGTTGGACCAACTGCCTTTCACTAAATACCATCTGCCATACCTGTGCTAAGCTGCCTAAGCACTATCACATGTACTACAGCCATCATCTGCTACTAAATGTTCCCTATTCTAATGGTGCAGAGCTGATGGCTAATAGCCTTGTCGGTTGTCTGCCTCTGTTGGTTTACAGTAATTCCCACAATGTCACTAATGTAATTTATTAGTCAAGCGGCCGGTTAATCCCAGGGTCAGAAGGGAGCAGGTCCAAATCTTCCCTCCCTGGGACAGTGATCCTCTGGTAAGCCCGGGCCGGGGATTGATATGTATCATGTCTTTGTGTTAAGACTCAGCAGATGAAAGGGAAGAGGGTTACCCCTCTTTAAGAGAGCCAGGACAATACGGCTGATAAATAGGGCTCTATGGATGGATGGATTGGTGGATAGATAGATAGTGGTGGTGGTAAGGTGGGGTGGGGTGGCGTGGTTTGTGGTGGGAGGTGGGGGACAGGAGGGGGGTTGATTTCTTGGCCACTAAGTCTCAGTGCATCCAGATGGGATGTTTTGTTTGAAGGGGCTCTCTCACTTTGTCACACACAATGACAAGTTTGTGCTCATGCCCCCCCCCCCCCCCCACCTCCTCACACACACACACACACACACACACACACACAAACACATCATCACCACCACCATCTCCTGCCATCCCCATTCCTCCTCCCCGCAAGCCTCCAGCCCTTCTCCACATTGTCAGGCTGTTAAGGAGATTGGCTTGGCATTTATTGCATCTGTAACTCTGTCATCTCAGCGTATGAGTGTGTCTGTGTCAGTCAGCCAGCACTTACACACACACACACACACACACACACGGCGCTCCTCTACTGGGGCCAACTCACCCATCTGGGCGCTCTGATCAAAGGATAATGCACAGGCTGGTGCTGGAGAGGCACGGCGGGTTTGACAGTGGAGAAGAAGAGGGCCTGCATAATTGACGCGGCCCCTCAAAGCAGCCCTTCCCTGCCATGCCAGCAATAGGGGAGACATACACACACACACACACACACACACACACACATACACACACATCGTCGTACGCCGCTCACCTGAGGATGGGGAACAGCAGACACACACAAGGCCTCTGCATGCATAAACACACACAGCCTACTCCCCGAATGCAGGTTATAGGATTCCAATCCAGAACAACTAGTGGTACATTTCCCAAGAAGTGATGAACGTGAACGTGTAATTCAGCCCACTGTTTGTGATAGGTAATAATGAAGTAGTATTACATATGCACCTCATGTGACTATGACATGATGCAAACTGTATGTTAGAAATCTGTAATATGTGCCTAGTTACGTGTTCATTACATGCCTGTATTGTGCTAAACAATATTCTTTACAATTGAAAAGCAAAAGCAAAAAATGTGATTAAAAAGTGTAAAAGACTGAAGACATATTTCTTTATAATCCTTTCAGTTTTCAAAATGGCAACACTACTGTACATGTTATAAACAAATGCTTGTGCCCTTTGGGAATCGTAATACTTTGTTAGAGAGCAGTAGGCAGAGCCAGGCTAGTAGGACAGGGAGAAGAAGGCAAAATGGCAGAGTCAGCATTGCTTACCATAACAAATACACATTTTCATTTCATAGACAAAACATTCAAACAAGAAAAGTAGAAGCGATAGTAACAAACAAAGAAAAGCACCAAAGGCAAATATATACATACCTTACTGGCAACAGGGTTAGGGGAAATGTTAATAAATCAGGTTGTACATCAGGCAAAGCAGTAAATAAAGCAATCCTGTTATGGTCAATGCTGATTGGTTAAAAGCTGGTCCAATGGTTTCAAACTTAGCCCGTCTACACCAAGTGGGATGCAAAAACTGGAAACAGTTGGAGTGTGGCAAGACCCTATTCACAAAGTGCATTTGGGTCTGCTCATATCAGGCGTCTGTCCAAGTGGTTTTACCCCTCTGTCTGTCTTGAATGTGGACACTTGTTTAGAGTTGGCGATATGGTCAGAAGGCCTCGGAGAGAGAGTGAGAGAGATCGTGGGAGAGAGAGACAGAGAGAAATTGTGGGAGAGAGAGAGAGACAATGAGAGATCACAGCCTCGTATGGGCCGCTCCAGTGTGTGGAGAGGAGCCTGCGCTGCCAAGCAGGAGAATCTATCAGAGGTCTTCTGCTCCATTGGCCTTTGATTTGTCTCCCTGGGCCTGGGCCAAGTGCCAGCAGACCACAGCAGAGAGTAAGGGAGAGAGAGAGAGGAAGGGAGAGAGAGGGAGAGGGAGAGAGAGGGAGAGGGGGGTGACAGGGGGAGAGCAGGCCTCATGCTCATCACTGACAGTGCCTCCACTGCTTAATAAGGCTGATGTGCATGACTCAGACCAGACACTGGCACTCAGTGTCATTTACGCCTGGCTGTACAGTTTCTTAAATTGTTTATGCTGAGCATTACAGGCATCATGGTTGTCGCAGAATCAGACTTGTATTCATAGATATTTTGTACACGCAAATATCTCATGTTTTACTTAACATCAGGAGAAGCACTGCTGGGGGGGGGGGGGGGGTGTTAGGACGATTCTTAGGGCCCAGCACTGACAGGTCGCCCCCAGCGAGCCCCCCACCGATAATACTATATATTATCAGGGGGGCCCAGAATTATTGTCTGTCATAGGGCCCAAATTTTCTAGCAGCGCCCCTGCTTAACATTAATATGATCTTTTATATCTCACTCTGAGGAAAATGTGTGTCACTTTGAATGGAGTAGTGTTGCACAGTAATTGTGTGTATGTCATTGGAACTTACCACTCTCTTTGTGTGAGAGTATTGAGTCTTACACAGTGGCCAGCTTTTATGCTGGCTCAGGCTGGCGAGGACTCTTGTACTTGTCCCTCCCATAGATAGCAGTGTTGGCAGTGATGGGTGCCAGTGATCTCACATATAGGTCTCACCTGCTGTTGCTGCCGCTGTTCAGGATATTAAGGTGTCACTGTCACTCCTTCACCCATCACCATCAAAGAGGTTGCCCTCTAAACGAATACTCCCACCCCAATGCATTCAACATTCAACCCACAAAGCGCTGTGGGTATTCTACACTGCAGCCTGGCAGATGATTTGAATGGGGCATTTTTCCAGGTTCTTGCAAACCCACACAGAAAGTCGGAGCAATATTAACATATCCCAGAATGGCGGAAATAACAGCTGACACAGTGGCAGATTAGGCCAGTGGCTGGCTAACTAAAATGGCCCCCGAAGGGATCTTGGTTGAAGTCCAGAGTGAGCAGTCAGCCCATGATGGATGGAAGCCTGACTCCTCGGAAGTTTAAACACCGCCACTGGGCCCTTGAGTAAGGCCCTTATAACCCCTAGAATGCTCCAGGGGCTTACACCCTCTTCTCTCTTTCCCTCACCACAGCTCTCTCTCTCTCTCTCTCTCTCTCTCTCTCTGTCTGTCTCTCTTTTTTCTCTTGCTCTCACTATTTCTACAGCTTTCCAGTTGACTCTGGCAATATCACAGTGGAACTCAATTGGCTAGCCTGCTGGCATTCATAAATGCTAGAAAACTAGCAGTAGCACAAAAAAGAAATGCATATGTTTGCTCTTGCACACTAACGCTTTAGCCTAGAAATCTAGACGCACCTTAGCGGCAGCAAATGTAATTTGCAGCCAGGGTAGTCTAGCAACTCTCTGTTGGCTTGCGAGTTGGAAAAATTAAACTTAAATCAGGCCGATGCCATCCTGTATAGAGTCGGTGGGCGGCCTTAACATAATGATGGCAGAGTTGCGACGGTTCCGCGAATTCCCTGCTACTTGAAAACAAAGAAGATGGATGCTGCTGCTGACGAACAGCGCAACATGAGTTAAGCTTTTTTTTTAAGTTGGCAAAAGTTTGATCAACTAGCCAACTAGCTCCGCTGGTGGGAAAACGCATGGGACTCATAAGTTGTAGTGCTATCCTATTGCGTGCAGAGGGAATTAAAAACACAACCGTTTATCCCGTCCCTCGGATTGAGCACTGCAAATAGTGAGTTCCCAGACCCTACATCTTGATGTGGGTCTGGCTCATCGGGCTACTAAAGCTTGTCTTTGCTAACTAAAAAAATATACTCCACTTTCTGTTAGGTGGAACTGTTTTCCACGGTGTCATCTGCTAGCGCTTGTTTGGTGCTTTGTTAAATGTTGCTTGATTGGAGGTGAAAGAGTGTGCCAATGCACTCAGAAACAGTCTGCTCTGGCCAGGCACAGAAGAACCGCAAACCCTCTCATGCAGCCTGCCTTTAATTATCACAACAGTTGGTGGAATGTTTTCCCAGCCAGTGACCCCGTTTGCTTTTTAGTGAAATCAGGCTAATATGCAGATCTGTACATGACGCTTGAAATCAGATTCCATGACCCAGTGAAGCGTGTTTTTTTCCCCCTCCTTTTTTCCTGTAGGCTTTACCAGGTTGAGTTAATGCCTAATGCACAGAGGCTTCTGGTGAAGTCATGACTAATCGTTGCACGTTTAGCTTGCCCTAATCGCCCATTAAAAACGAACAAGATTCCCATTAGTAATGGCTCACTGTAATGATGTCCAAGTATATACACATAATGCTGCGCTAAAAAATAAATATAGAGGAAAGTGGAAATAATTGTATTTCAGTATGTGTGAAGCCACTGAGTGGCATGTCTCTGTTTTGACCATCTGTTATACTGTGTGTGTAAATGCGTTTGGAAATGTCAAAGACTCATCCGTCTTACTCAACACAGAGATTTCCATTGTTATATGCAGTATGTTGTCAGTTTTGATCTCTAAATGGTGAGATTTTGTTTCCTCAGACAAAACAGTTCAGTTTTAAATAGGACATAATGCTTGTTTGAAGGCCTTCTTACACTGCAGTGTATTTGCTGTGTGTGCTGAGGTCTAGAGATATATTACTTTGAGCTGTTTGTAGTCAGGGAAAAGGTGTTGTTTTTGGCATTAGTGACTCTCAGCATCCCTCCCACCCCACTACTACCTCCAGATAAACTGCCGAGGTCTTTTGTCTCCGAGATAAGGGCCAATGGGGGGCCTGCTTGGCTAAAGTATCAGAGATCACCCTCACACCACACTTCAAAGCCACATCCCCCGGCTAAGAGAGTAGGGTTTGGAGGGTCTCATCATTAGCTGATAACTAAAGCGCAGATTAGGATTGTGACACCAAGATTACAGCCATGGAGGAGGTACAAGTGTCATTCTACACTAATTATACGCTAATGCGGCAGTGTTGAGCTCCGCCTGCTCTATGCACATTCATGCATAGGCGCGACGTAGCTGTACTGTTGACGTGAGATACCTGCAGTGTGACAAGAGCAGTGCAGCAGCCCAGATAAGCTGGGCCGGTGAATAAATTGTCAGGACAAAGTGTTCTATTTAATGGTATTAAAGACTTAATGCATATGAATCGCTTTCATGAGTAAAGATCTCATGTAGCTATAACTGTAGAGAAAGGGTTCCTAGAGCCAAAAATAATAAGCCCAAAGCAACTTTAGCAGGAAGAGGAAATCTCTATGTTTTAATTGCAGGTGCCATGGTACAGCTATTGCCGTTTAAGCAGCCCTAAAGAGGTTTTCTTTACCTTAAATTAATGTTTCCAAAATCATTTTGATGGCACATAAACCATTTATTAATAGGGCGAACAGCACTTCTGGCGCACTCATAGCAGATAGTATCATTTGTAATATAGACTAAGGAAGTTGCTGTTGCAGGTATAGGAACCTAAAAAAAAAGAAAAATCGAAATGGAAAAGAGCTGCTATGCTATAGACTAGACTACATGTCTCAACTGTAGGGGGACCCTGAGAGCAAATCTTTCTTAGTGCTGCTTTAAAATGTGAAAATATGGCCTCTTTACTGTAACCATTAGGCACTCAGAGGATATGGGATCAAAGGTGTGCCTGTCTTAAACCTTGTTCTATCCCCTTGGTCAGCGTGTGTAGAGCAAAAAGAAAGTCCTGGTGATGTAGGTCTAGAACATGTCAGGATACATCCACACTATTCCATTTTAATTTTAAAACTAACAATATTCACACAATTGTCAGTATTTTAACTACAGATGCTACCAAAGACAGCAAGGGCAGAAACGCTTGTATTACATTCTCCATGTTGTGTTCACCGCCTGAAAGCTAGCAGCGGATGTCGAAAGTGAGTCATGGAGAGTGCGAGCATAGATGAGAGATGCAAACGTATGAAAAGGGTTTTGGATTCAAACGAAAACGGAATAATGTGAATGTAGCCTCAGCCTTTTAGGAAGTTGTTGAAAATTATTTTTAAAGGAGGACTAAAAATGTAAATTATTTCCAAAATATTTCTGTATCAACAAAGGTCTCTATCCTTCATCTAAAAAGATCAAATGATGATAAATAAAGTAAAAAAAGTGATCAAGACTATAAGTGACCTTCTGACTTGTCTTTTATAGTTCATTATTGGTTGCACAATAGCTCAGAATAAATCTGGTGTTAATGGAATTATTCTCATCAACCCCTTTCAATTAGTATGTGTATCATTAAGAACATGTTGATTTTTCATTAGTTATACATGTGTTATAAACATTAAAAGTCCTTAACAGTCTTCAATGGCACACATAAGCATGGTGTAGCTAAATGAGTGTATCATAAGTATTTGATGACCTTTGACCCCGGACCTCAATTAATCACAGTGCTGCATTTAACAGGTAATATGACACTGCACTGGCAATTGAAGAATAGAATAAGTCAGGTTTATAGGAATAAAAGAGAAAGAGAAACATTGGGAAAGGTGCGAGGGAGAAAGAGAGAGCGAGGGAGTGAGTGAGAACGGGAGCAAAAAACTCACGATGAATATTTAAGCAGCCAAGTGGGGCCAAGGCCTCAGGTAGGGCACAGCTCCAGATAACTCCCACTTAGCAGCACCATTACCTTAACAAGCACCATTTGTATTTACTGCAAGGCTGGGTGCTTAGGTGCTATCTAAATCCAAACAGTGCGGGGAGAAAGGGAGGCACAGGGAAAAAAGAGAGGAAGAGAGTGGGAGAGAGATACAGGGAGAGACGTAAGGGGAAAAGGTTCAGGTTGATATGTCAAGAAAAAGCGAGGTGAAGTGCTGACATGCTGATGTCTTAGCAGATAACGCTTAAATCATTTTTCTCCCGCGATGTGGAGGGAGAAGGGTGAAAAAAACCCCCGAAAACTTCAGTCGTGAGGGTTCAAAGCGATATAGCCATAATACAAATTTTTGGAGTAAGTAGTGGTGTTTGAAGTTATTTTATGGGATTTTGCTGTAAGGCCCAGAATTGATTTGCAGAAGGGATAAAAGGAAGATACTTTATCTTCGGAGCTTTGTCGGAAAAAGCTTAGCATCCATTGGTAGTTCCGCCAATATGCCTGCAGGGCACAGTCGGGAAGGAAGGTAGTGGTGATGGTAGGGGGGTGGGGTGAATGGGGGGGTGGGTTGCTGGCATTGACATTATACACCAGAATGAATTGTGCTGAGTTTACACCGCCTGCTGCTTACGCACTGCTCTTTCATAATCTTTCATGAACCACACTATGTTTTATTTAATGTCTCAGGTCAGAGTGAAACTTGAGAAGAAGAAAAAAACAGATTAATAATGAAAGACAACGTACTGGGGAGGGAATGAGAGGAAGGTGGAGAGGTTGCAAGTGTAAAAAGAAGAGAGACAGAAGGAGAGAGAGAGAGAGGGAGGAAGAGAGGGAAGGAGAGAGAGAGAGGGAAGGAGAGAGAGAGAGAGTAAGAAACTTGGTTTGAGGCTTCACTGCAAACAGGTCAGGAGGACCTTTTGAAGTCTGCACATTCGGTGCAGTCAATAGTTTAAAAACTCATGTTATGTTTGAATGTGAGGCTAGCTGATTTTTTTTTTTTTTTTTTTTCATTTTTCTTTTTCTTTCTCTCTCTCTCTCTCTCATCCCTACCTGACAAATGCCAACAGCTCATCCCCTTACAGTGCCCACTCCCTCCCAGCTGCAGTGGAAAAGGCCACTCGAACAATGGAAAAGAAAAGAGTGAGAAAAGAGTGAGACGGAGAGAGGAGAGAGTGAACACTTGACTTGTTTTTAAGGCTTCTTAAAAACTTGCCTGGCCAGTGTCCAAATCTGGAACAGAACTCAACAATTGTACACAAACTGAATTTTAAAACTTTTTTGTTTGAATTTTTTTTCATCTCTCACTGTGATACACTCCTTGATTGAAAAACTGACATCTCTCTTTGTATGCGAATGGGTCCTTTGCCTCCTATAGCCTTGGCCCAATGATCTGCTTGTACAAACACAGGGGCAAGGAGGGGGGCACTGGGGGATAGAGCTGGAGCATTCCCTGTTGACTCCTCATTTGCAGTTTGTTAAATAGGGCACAGGTCGCCGCAAGGCCCTTAATTTCTTAATTGCCCTCGTTATTTGGACTGGAGTCAGGCTTACCTGACACTGCAGGCACAGTATGTTGCTAATTGAAAAGGTGGTTTTTCAGCGTAAAAAAAGGAAAGAAAAATGAATGGCAGCATCCCCTTGGGGACGGATTTTGCCTGCCCTTCTCTGATGTTGGGGATGTGTGTGTGTGTGTGTGTGTGTGTGTGTGTGTGTGTGTGTGTGTGTGTGTGTGTGTGTGTGTGTGTGAAATTTCCCCTCCCTACAACACTTTCTCTCTTTCTTTCTCTTTCTCGCTCATTCTCCACTCCTCTATTCTGGTATACACACGCTCAAACCCACTCACACACTTGCACACACACACACACACACATGCATCTCTCCAGGACATAGCAGGCCAGGGCTACCAGATGAAAGAGACCACATTCTCTCAGCCTCAGAACCTTCAGAAGAAGGTCCAGGGATCAGTGTGACTTATTTATGACTCTGGCGATGTGCCTCCTTCACACCTTCACCAGCCATTCCCCTCCAGTAACCTGACCCCCCCCCCCCCCCCATCCCTGTCTGCCCACCTCCCCATCTTGCTAAGGAGGGCTGGGGTGAGGTGGAAGGGAGTGTGGGATGGGGGGGGGGGGGGGATGGGGTGGCAAGGTGGCTCAGTGGCTTTCATATAGCATGGCTTATGCTCGTCCTATTTAAAAAATAAACAGGAGACTGGTGTCGGCTGCTAATAATTCATGGCTGGGGAAAGGGAGAGAAAGAGATGTTTATGTGAGAGGAAATGAGATGCTTTTAACACCTGCTCCTCTATGGGAACAGCTCCCCTCCTGGTGCCAGCATGCCACTGCAGGTGTGAGCTGGTGGAGGCGCCCCTGGTTCAGCCACTTAAGACTGCCAAACCGAGACCAGGTATGATTTTGAGGTGATCTTGATTATTGAGATTACTTTTCTCACGGTATGATATGGTATGGTATGGTATGGTATGGTATGGTATGGAGTCAGCCATGAGTTTAATTCGCCAGGAGTCAATACAACAGTAAGTTTAAACAGCATTGTAGAGGTCTGGTTTCCATACCAGTGAAGTACAAATCTAAAAAAACAACAGCCCAGCTGGCACTATAGTTAAAAAATGCTAACATGTGGCCTCTTGGTGATATTGTTGGTGATGTAGTGCTGTGAAACCTTGTCCTTCATTTCCATGGTGTGTTCTGTTCTGCATCACAGGCCTACTGTACATAGTGCCTGGGTGGTTAGTGAGAATAGCCTAGGTATCTATCATTCTGTATCTATGATCATATGATCACATGATCACATACCCCAAAAAGTGTCAAATTGCTACATTGTGAACAGTGATGTGGTAGTTGAAAACAAGGCCTTTTTTCTCCTTCTTAAGAGTTAAAATCACATAGAAGTTATGGTAATGGTTATTGTATTTAGCAGACACTTTTGTCTAAAGCAACATACAAATAACAACAATACAATAGTTAAATTTAACAGTAAACAATTAAAAAAAATTGGTAAGACTACTACACCAAGGAGAACAGCAACAATAAATTGTATCAATAAATTAAATCAATAGCCTAATGAAAATAAATAAATACTATAATATACAAACCATAACGCATAAGAAACACTTACTAACTACTAAGTGCATGTTGAACAGATATGCCTTTAGACCCCTGTCCCCCGCCATTGCAAGTTGTAAGAGGTACATGTATGTCTAGTGATATGATCATGTAACAGAAGGTAATTAGGATCAACACCTATCCTGGGCTCCAGTTGTGTAAAAGCTGTTTGTTACCAGAGGCTGATAATATTTCACTTTGACTTTTAAATGTTTCTGTACATTTCATATGACATTCTAATAATTACATGTTGAGTCATTTAGATTAAACAATTATTTTTCCTCAAAAGGTCTGACAAGAAAAACTTCACATTAGAAACCCACATGATAAAGGGCCCCATGAAAGTGGCGCGTCTGCAGATGATGTGAGCTCAGAGGGACCCGTGAGAGTGAGGGATGGCTTCATCTGTGCTGACGGAGGCAGGCAGAGGCAGGTGGAGGTCGCATTGCCTGCACGTCTGCCATGTGCATTATTTGAACAGGTAACTAATGTTGCATATAAACGACAGGGGCCATTAACATCTTTCAGCAGGCTCTTTTTTCCCCCTGCAAATAGCCATTTTTGTTTCTTCGAGACCTGAGCATTGAGATCGAGAATTGAGCATGTTAAAATGTTCATTCCATATGCTTTTTTTCTCCCCCAAACACTCTCCCTGTATTGCCTCTCTTTATTTTTCCCCCCTTCTACTTTTGTCAGAGGCTTTTTGTTGGGGAAAAATATTACTAATGGCTTATGAATTAATAAGCAGCCAAACTGCATTTGATTTTTATACAAGGTGATTCGAAAGAGACCAGGCCCGGCTCCCTGGCATTTTATTCAGATTTTTGCATTTTCTGGATGAGTGCTTTCCCATTTGGGCGGATGGCAGGGCTGCCGGAGGACGGTCTCAGAGAGCTGGGTGGTGGTGGTGGGGGCAGAGGTGGAGGAGGGGCTGGATGTGTTGGCTGAGGTGACAATAATGCATCCCATAATCGCTGCTGTCTCCACTGCGGAGGCGGGCCAGGCCAGAGCCGCACAAACTGGGGGATGCGGCTGCCGTGGTGTAATTTACTTACGCGGGCGCGCCGCCATTAATTTTCTATTATTGTGAAAAGATGATTCATGTTTTGGGGGCTGTCTGGATTATTTATTTAGGGCCCTCGGAGGGGGAAACACGCCGGCTAATGGAATATAAAGTCGCTGGGGCCGCTCCGCCGCGTCGCCTGCCCCAACATTAAATCAGAGGAGTCGCACACGTGTTAATGTGTCCTCCCCTGAGCACCGCGTCGGCGTGCACGCGTGCGCACGTCGGAAGTCCCTAATGGAGCCCCTGCCGCTGCCAGCAAGCGAGGAGCTGGGGCGGGGTGGGGTGGGCTAGTCCCCTCGGAGGGTAGGAGATGGAGGTGGCGCCCGGCCTAACATGTAAAGTCACTTGTGTCTTAAGATGCCAGGCACTCGTCTAGCGGCTTAAATGCTCCAGTGGCCGTGCATCCGAAGAGAGGTGTCGGGAGACGGCCTGTGGTGGCTGAAGCGTCTAAGGGGTTCCTGACCTTTTTTGGTTTTCTTTATTTTCTTTTTTTTTCATTCTGGGGGATAGAGGCTTTGATCATGCCCACTTGGAACCACTTCTTGGTAATCCTCCTGAGATGTTTATGTCATGTACATGTTGAGAAGTGGTGGTTGGACATCCACAAATCACAGCCTCTGTAATATTGAGTGGCATCTGGGGGACCTGACGGCACAAGGGGGGGTTGGGGTGGGTGAACATGACTTTCATTCACCAAATTAGTCACGACACAAATGTAGCCACGGAGGTAGTGGCTTGGCCAGGATGCAGCAGGGGACAGGGACGAATTCCAAGAGGCTGAAGGTGGTCATCTGTATGTGATGGTGTCGAAACACATCAATGAAATGTCTGATGAAATTCTGTGTAAACGTGTAAGGGGTTTCAAATATGATGACACAGCTTCGTAATTCAATTGTCGGACAATAGGAAAGTGAAAGTTGTACACACACACACACACACACACACACACACACAACACAAACACACGCACACACACACACACACTCATACTTAAGTTTGACTGACAGTAGTGGTGAGGCCAAAACATTAACCATGAGTCAGAACATCACCACTGGCTGGCCATTACTGCTAATGACAGTCTCCCCTCTGCATGATTACAGTTCATGTGCAATCTGTGTAATCTAATGTGGCTAAATCTCTTCCTCCCTCACTCTTTTCTTCACTCTCTCCTTCCTCTTCTTTTCTATCTGTCTCCTCATCACTCCTGAACTTGACATCCAGTGAACAATACTGCCCCTCTACCCCAACACACACACACACACACACACACATACAGGAACAGCCAAAGCAAGTTTCCCCAGGCCTTTGAGCAATGACTCTTGCCACCACAGCAACAAATGCCCTCTCGAGTCACTAACACGTCCCCACAGCCAGGCAAAAAATAGATAACAGCTACATGGTGAAACAGGGGGCTGATTTTGTCAGGTGCCATCTAAGGTACGGGTTTCTACAGAGATACATTTCCAGCCCATCAGAAAGGATCCTCCATCAAAACCACACTGGGACAGGGGTGCTGAAGTGACAAGGCGCTAATCTGGTGGCAAGCATGTTAGCGTGCACACATTTCTCTGAGGTCCTCCCTAGCCAGGAGGGCGCGGCTATTAGTGGGTTAATTAGGCAGTAATAGAGGAGCTAGCGCAGGTTAGCAGGCAGGCTTTGGTGCGCTAGGTAGCTTCCCTGCTTCCTCTGCTAGGATATCGCAAAAAGGAAGGGTGTTAAGATGTAATCCCCTCAGGGGCCCGGTAATGCAGAGCAGCCGTACCTTTCCGGCTAATTATTACCAGCAGACTTCACCTGCTCCTGAGTCAGAAACAGATTAGAGATTCAGTGGCTGTCTGCTTCTGTTAGTTTGATGAAGCTTACCAAAGCTTTCGGAGCGAATGACATTTTAGGCAATACTAGACAAAGACAATCAAATGAAAGCAGCCATGCACATGAGGCTAGTTAATGCTAAGATGCGAATTTGGCCTTTCAAAATGATAGGCTGTCTCAGCCAGTGGTTAGCTCAGGTTATTAGCCTATGCCATAATGTCTCCAGGTCAGGATTACAACTGAAATGTAAATTCCATAGTGCTGGCCCCATAAATATGTGGACCCAATACATACCCATGCATATTTTAGTGCCTAGCTCACTGTGCTTCGCTCAGTGATATTGGTAGGAGATCCCTCTTTAATTCTTATCAATGCATCACGTCAATATTAGATGAAGACCAAACCTTTTTGTGTTCACACATCTGTCTCATGTTGACCGACATCCACACATTGTTTGTGATTGCGTGTGTGCTTATATTGGCAGGGGGTGAATGGTCTAACAGCCGTATGATCAATAAAGGTCAGAGGTCAAGGTCCAGTGTGTCGTTAGCATGGTGGCAAGGCTAATGCCCCTATGTATTCTCACACACATAAATGCTGCAGCCGTACGCAGCAGACAATGAGCACAGATTGACTCTCAAATTG
Organism: Alosa sapidissima; assembly: GCF_018492685.1. Taxonomy (NCBI): domain Eukaryota; kingdom Metazoa; phylum Chordata; class Actinopteri; order Clupeiformes; family Clupeidae; genus Alosa; species Alosa sapidissima. The sequence goes on along the minus strand of NC_055968.1, from coordinate 18,679,886 downwards.
CTTGTCTCACCTCAAAGTAACTGGTAGCCATGCAGACAGTCACTGAGTCAATATGGCTTTATTAGTGTGCAGGTCTCCATTGACATGACCTGTATGCTCCCTTGACCTCTGCTCAAAGGGAGCTCCACTGCCAACAGACACACACACACACACACACACACACACACACACACACACACACACACACACACCAGCCCCCCTCCCTCTCTCTCCATGTCTCTCTTTCTCTTAACAAAGATCTCTCTATCTTGACATTTTTTCGTCTTGTTCCCTGCCTCTGTGTTTGCTACCTTGCTTGTCTGCTTGTGATTATGTTGCATTCTTACCTCACTGCAAGAAAGGCTTTGGAAAGAGGGGGTGAGGTGTGTGTGTGTGTGTGGAGGGGGGGGGGCTGCATTGTTGCCTACCTCTTAGTTTTTTTTCTTTCTCTCTCTCTCTCTCTTTTCCCTCCTGTGTCCTGTCTATAAACCTCACTAATCCATGAATCCGACCTTGGATTTGAACCAGCAAGTCAGAAGGGGGAAATAATTGGGTTGTTGGCTAATAATTGGATTTTCTGCTGCCTGGTCGGAATAACGCAAGGGCCAATGTCCTCCCAGGATGCGTCTGGACCTGGCTAAGCTCCGTGGTTCACAGAGCTCATACAAGACAATGCTTTCCACCTCTAAAATGATTAGCTTTTTTTTTACTCTTGATATGATTACCTGCCCCCATGATTAAAAAAAATCTCCATCTTTTAAGCTTTGTAATGTTCTGTAAGTGTGATCTAATTCCCCATTACAAAAACCTCCAGCCCTCCTGTCAAGTGCAGGAAGAAAATAATTAGCTATCCAGCTAACTTGCAATGATGTGAAGGTTTTACAAAAGGTGAAAGGGGAAGAGGGAAGCAAGAGGAAGGTGGTTGGGTAGAGAACAGCGGCAGAAAATGAGGTTTCATTTTGATGGGTTTTTTTGCCCCCTGTGTTGGAAGTGAGGAAAACTGACCATGCTTGAAGATTAGATGATAGTGGAGTTTGACTTTCAGACTGCCTCGACCCTAAATCCTCTCAAAACCTCTCAATTGTTAGGAGCCAGTTCAGACCTTTCATATTAATTCCAAAAATGGTTCATGATCAATATTTTACCTGTACTACCAACCCTACATTATGATGCAAGGAATTTAGCATAAGTATCATGTTTCTAACTGTTCCTAAATTAAGTAGCATGAATTATTATGATTTAAGTCATCGACAATATCAGGTACTACTACCACCACCACTACTTGTACTACTACTAATACTACTACTTATTAGTACTAATAATAATAACAATAACAATAATAATTATACATATTATTATTATTATTATTATTATTATCATTATTATTATTATTATTATTATTATTATTATCATTACTATTGTTGTTGTTACTAATAGTGGTAGTAGTAGCAGCTCTAATTGATCTTGTTTTAACACTTTACAACACTTGTAGTTGTGGCTAACTCTGTGGAATTGAAGGTATTCCTAGTGTTCTCTTCTACAGATCTGTAAGATAAAGTAATCCTGTCAAGCAGCACCACTGAGCCACCAGGAGGTTCTCATCTTCTGCGTCTGCAACTCTGCGGACAAATGCACACCACACACCCGGGCTGCAGTAATTAAGGTCGGCCCATATGACATCTCGGGGAGCCGACGTGGCAACAGGAATCTGCAAACTAGACACGGCGCATGGGAACAAGGAGAAGATGAGTGAAGAGATAGAGGCTAGATTGTGTGGATGGACAGATAGTGCGCTGTCTCTGAGATGCACAAAGAGCGAAAACATCAGTGTGGTTTAAAGGCAGGAGTGGAGCGCTGCCCTTTTCCCACCTTTTGCTACACTACTGAAAAGAAGCAGCCCAGGAGGCTCTCCCCACAGGTCCGGTCACCTTGCGAAGCGTCCGCCACCCAAGCCTCTAAAGCCTGCCAGCCTGCTGTGACCGGGATGGAGGAGTCCCAGCTCGGCCTTCTCCTCCCCAGGCGAGGCCCTCTCAACCAAAGCAATGGAAAACCACAGGCCTCCACTGGTATCAGAACACCAGCACAGTTGGCATCAAGCTTCCCTCTCAGCTATGCATGCCTGTATACAAATAAAAAGAAGAAATCAATATGAGGTGGGCAGCTGGGTAAATTAAACTGAGGATGGAGGATGCGGAATAGATGGTGTTGTCTCAGCTTTCTCCACCTCGTGTTTAGTTATTAAAGGTGATCTTTCCCTTTTAACTCACTTTATTCTCTTCTCCTTTTCAACACTATTCTTTTTTGTTTTCAGACTCGTCGAGAACCCCCTTTCTGTTCTGTTAAAGATGAGTGCTCTGTGCAGGGGGAAAGGAAGTTTACAGAACTCCGAGCTATTGACAATGTTATTTCAGGATCAAAGCCACCATCTCTCTCTCTTTCTCTCTCTCTCGCTATCTCCCTCACCCTTTCTTTGTTTTTTACTCTGAATTTCATACATTTTGCCTTTTTTTTTTTCAAGTCAGAAATAAAGGACGAGTGAGAGGGGGTGTCCAGCTGAGTGCTGAGTCCCAAATATCAAGGAGTACAAATGTCCCCCCACTTTATGGGGGTCTAATTGTATGTGAAAGAGACGCAATGCGCAGCAATACGGGAGAAATTGGCCTCGTGGAAAGGCCCAGGCAATCAGCCCGAGATTGTCATGCAGACTTTCTTCCAGCGAAAGGGCCTGCTTTCACACAGGCAATGCGCTCCCCATCAATTTATAAATCATTGCACAGTAAAGGTCAAAGCTAAAAAATCCTCACTCGCAGAGTGACTACAATTACATATCCTTTTTGTGAAAGACAGAGGGAGAAAGAGAGGGAGATGGAGTGAGAAAGAGGGGGAACAAAAGAATGGGAAGAGAAAGGACCTTTTTCCCTGTTGTTATTTTCTGCCGAGCTCTAATCTTGTCATGAGAAATAAGGGCAAGTTAGAAGCACTTGACGGCCATTCATGTAATGAAAAAAACATGGGGCCTGAAATTGGCGTGACTCAATTGCCATAATGTTCAAAGGGACGTGAGAGACCCTAATCATAGATGTTTACACAAACACACACCACACACACATACACATACACAGACAGGTTTGCATACAAAGACACAAATAAATATGGATGTCTATTTGCAGGCTCACTCTCTCTCTCTCACACGCACGCACACTCATACAAATTTCCTCAGCATTGACAAGACCACAAATGGCCAATTGAATGCATATGGGTCTATTACCCAAAGAGAGGCCCTCTGAGGTATGTGAAATGGAGTGGAGTGTGTCCTCTTCAGCAGACATGAGCGCACATACCACAGCGGGCGTAAAAAGGCCAAGGAATCAGATCACAGGTTTTCTCCCGCCACAGATCTCAGATTAGTAGAACATTTCACTTCTCATCATCTGAATTCTCAACATCAGAGATGTGATGTGTGAGTCTGCGAAGCGGTCACACATTATATCATAGCAACCTTGTTATATTGTAAGGACAGCATTAACTACAGTGTAGTAGAGTGAACCATAATGAGTATTACAAATAGGGTAGAGTAGTACACTAATACTTTCTCAACCGTCTCTGCTAATACCAAATATCCTCCGCTTTAACCCTCTCTGCTAATACTTTCTACTTTAATGATGATAATTAGGGTGAGTATATTTCAAGTAAGCAGTATTAGCATGCTGTTACATATTCATAACTAATTGTACTCGATACTAGATATATAGTTGCAATGTAACAAATATGTACCACAATATCAATTGTTGCCAAAAAGTTAAAATTCTGATAAAATATCGGTGGGTCTGGGCCATTTCTTGAGTTTCTTCTCCTTGCTGATGCAACATGGAGCCAGTGTGTAAAGGCCGCGGCCCAGGCAGCAGTGTACCTATTGAAGGCCATGCACACCTATTGTGAGGCCAGCTCCGGAAAAGAAGCTGACCAAAGACAAACAACGGCGGCAAACCAGCAGAGCCACTGTGTCCCCTTATAAAATTGCTCAAGGGATGACCGGCACTTTTCAGGCCCAGGAGCTGGAGGAGGTCAGTAATTTGCCATCTTTGTACCCTTTCTGTTGCCCAGACCAAAAAAAAACCCTCCCCTCCTTAGTTGCGTTCCCCCCTAAAGACCAATCTCCCCTCAGTCTACACCCCTTCACCCTATTACGCCCGGACTCATGCTCTCCCACGGCACAAACAAATCACTGCGCCTTTTCATCTGTCTCATTCACTCTCTCAGCCGCTTGTTCTTTTTCTCGCCTAATACACGCGGCCCTGGAAAATAATTAAAAAAGAACAGAGGGCCTGAATTGTGTGCAAGCGGGACCCTCTGTAGCATAAGCCACCTTTATCTGGACAGAGAACTCCTTAGACACACACACACACACACACACACACACACACACACACACAGACACTCTCACACACTCTCACACACACACACACACACACACACACACACACACACACACACACACACACAGAGACACTCTGTCTCTTTCAGTCCCAGAGTAATATGTTCTACTTTGCCTAAGTCTGAGATCAAATGCCGTCTCAGCGTGGCGAGGGGTAATTATGTTTCACTATGCAAATGGCCTTTTTCTCTCCAGCGGCTCTCCTCTCTGCTCCTCCTCTGTTCACTAGTGCCTCCCTCAGGCCAAACAGGCATCCATCACTCTGTCCCCGACACTGGCGAAACAAAGCAGTGCCTCCACGGAAACTGTTGCCACTGTCATACACACCTCTCCCACACACACACTCACATGCACACACACACACAAACACACACACACCCCCAACACACATAAACACACTCAAGTGGACAAATCACTATTCGATACCAAAAATGTGTTGGTGGCCTCCTGCTTGTCTGTGTGGTGAGTTATCAACAGCAGAGGATCTATCAGAAGTGGGGTTGACTTTTATTAATAATTACTCTGGGAGAGGAGTTGAAAGGGTGCCAATCATGTAGACGTAATCTGATTTTAATTTGTTTTCAACTCCTCCTCTTATCTCCATAATGACAGAGGCAAATGAAGTCTGACCCAAGACTTTTTTTAATCTCATGTAGAATCCTGTCGTAATGTGACACACACAATCACACATGCATAAACACACACACACACACACACACACACACACACACACACACACACACACACACACACACACACACACACAAACACATGTACACACACAGTCACAAACACACACAGCGCAGATTGTTGCAGTCCTCAGGCGGTATTCTCGTACAGTATTCTCTTGATATATTCACATGCAAAGCACTCCCTAAATACATTAGCAGAACATTTTAATTGCCAGTTGACAGGAGCTTTG